>NC_071403.1:94817352-95049852 GCF_017976375.1 Cuculus canorus
ATATTTTTGTTTTAAAAGCTGTAAATCTGAAGAGTCACTTTAGGAATGGAAAGAGAAGAATGGATTAGAATAATGCTTTTTTCCACACTGTGCATTGCATGGCTGTTGTCATTCATTCTACTGAGTAAGTGGTTTGAGAAAGGGGAGGGAACACATGAGATAAAGAGGGAAATGGCTCAGAAGAGCCTTCTTCAACAGTACTCTCTGGAATAGTTACAGGACTGCTGCTTTATTGCATGGAAACCTGTAAAATGTATGAAAAGATTCAGTTGGGTCCTTAACTTTTTCTCTCTTTTACTATTAGCTTTTTTATTTGAATGCCATAGCTCTGTATCACTGTTTACCAAGACCAAAACAATAATTGTCTGCAGTTCCAAGTGCTTGTGTACATTACTATGTTTGATTTCCACCAAGCCATAAACACTCTTTGTCCTTTGCCTTTTCCTAGTTATTGGCTTGGCTATTCCTCATGGACAGGAAAGCTGTGTTTAATGCTTTGTAAAGTGGCCATCAGTTCCTCGCTTTTATCTCTACTCAGCATAAATTATTTTCAGCAAGGCCACGGAACTGTTTTGGCCAAGATTTGCAGGTGTCCCTTGTGGAGAGTTATTTCAGGATAAAGGCTTAACCTTACTGTTTCTTTGCTCCTCTCCTCTCTATTTCATCTCTCCTTGAAGAACAGTATCCTGAATGATAGGAGAGCATGGCTGGTCTCCTCCCTCTTGAATGGCTCTCCTCTTTTGGTTTTGTCATTTTCAGAATTAACCCCCAACTGGATTGGATGAAGCATATTCTTTTAGCCTTAAGCTTGGAAACTTGATGTGCACTGCCTCTGTAATATTTCTAAGGGAAAATTCAGGCCCTAATTATCAAATTAGATGCACATTGTAGTTCTTTGGCATGACTTTACTTCTGCCCATCTGTTAGGTTGGCATTTTGCCCTCTCAGAAAGTAGCTGACCAGTTTCAGCTGAGCAGAGGAGCCAAGCAAAGATGGGTGAAGAGAGGCAGCCCACAGACCACTTTATGTTCCATTCCTCTTGCCAAAAGCTCTTCCTGTTTGCAAACAATGTCAGCTTAAGCCCATATGCTTCATTACATGGGATGACATCTGTGGAGACAGATGCAGGGATGGCAATACAAATGACATTTGATAAGGAAGGACATATGTTATGAAACCAGACACCACTAGGAGTTTAAGACCCTGTCTGTGCTGCATGTGTGTACACATAAATGTAGACTGCTTGTGTATTTTGTTGTGTGAGTGCATTGATCAGCCAGGGTTGGGCCTTTGAAGCAAATTGGTGTTCAAGGTTTGTGTTAGGTGTAACTGTGGTGGTATGGTTCTGTTGTTGGAAATCAGCCTAGTTCAGTATTTTGCTTTAATACTCTTTGAGTGGTAATATGCATTAAAGGTCCAGTAGTATGCACCATGTAAGGCAACACATTTGGATAATACCAATGAAAGAGGCATCTGTTTTACCCAGAGGATTCTGGGACAGTGGACTGTCTTTCTGAAGGATATCAGTGTTATCTTCCAAAATGTCTTCTAGGAAATCCACTGATTTCAGTGTTCAGAAACACATTTGTTAGATGTGAATTTTGCATGTCTGGGTAGAAGAGGTGTTACATCCCCTTTCTTTTTGAGCAATCTCTTTGCCCCTTTGCTAGATTGTACTGCTTTTCCCTAGAGATCAGGTTTCTATCTAAGGCTACTTTTCTCAAGTACCTCTGCCTTTGGACTTACAATGTGAAAATTGCAAAAACCAGAAGCTAATCTTAGTTATTGGAAAGTGTCAAGAGATACCATCAAATAAAGATCTAGTTAGTTCTTTTAAACTGACTTTCACGTTCTAAGCCTGTCTGAGGCAGAGTAATTTATTTTTCTGGTCAAAAAATGTTTTGTTGTTGTTGTTGTTATATGTGTGGATGGTACAGCAACATATGTGCAAACAACAAAGCATATGGGGTTGTTCTTTGAGCCTTCCAGAGCAGTCATGTCAAAGAAGTGATGCAAAGTTACAGGGAAGCAGAAGGTAAAGCAAGCAGTGGCCCTAGCACAGCGACTCTGGGAATCCATCCTCTGTCCTGAAACTGGGGGGACATCAAAGAGAAGTCATTCCTCGGTGAACACAAAAAGAAAGATAAAGGTTGTCCAGTAAAGCAGTTTTGGTTGTCTGTGCTATTGCAACAGCTGCAGTGATTTTGCAATGACAATAGGGAAGCAGGACAGGTATTAGTAGATGTAAAAAGCATTGGCCTCAATCACAACAGCACCAAATAGGAAAGAGAAACAGCAAGTGAGGGTTTCCATTGTATTGTGGCAAGATAGGGAGGACCTTAGTGTAAGTGGAATAAGTGCCTTTCTCTAACTGTGATGTATCCTCGTGTTGAAGGTATCAGGAAGTCAATTATTAGACTCAGACCTTGAAGGAGAATTACCACCCTCCTTGTATGTTCCACCTTGCTAAGGCTGATGGAAAAAGGTAGCAAGATTTTGTCAAGTAAACTTTGCATTTAATCCATCTTAACAAGCTTAAACATTTTCACTTTGATTTCCATGTTGTGTTAACCACAGCAATTCCATGCAAAACATTTTGATGCTGAGATCTAACATAAATTGATATTTGTAACATTCGCAAGGGAGTTAATTTCTGTAAAATTTTAGCATGAAATACTATTAACCTGCTATTTTATATTGAGTAAATATTTTCTGTTGGCTTAGAGCACCAGCCGAAGAACCAAAACCCAACAAAGTGCAACGTTTGGAATACAGGCTTTATCAGTCATACTTGAAAATTACATTTTTTCATATTTGGGTGAATGGAACACAATTCATCTTTCAAAGAAGATGGATGAATACTGGCAAAGTGAATCCTTCCATTAAAAAAATCAGATTATCTTGCACATGGTTGTGTTTCTGTACTCCTTTAATGGAGTCAATATTTGGTGGTCACAGAACTGAGAATGGGTTTTGGCATTTTGCTGGGTTTTTTATTGAAAAACATTTATCCGAGTGAAAGAATGTATTTATATATTAAGCTATGTAGGACAGTAATGAATAGTTGCAGAAATCGACCTGATTTCTCGTAACAAGTTGTTTCGTTAGTTCTCTTATACATTAAAAGATCTTTGCTTTCTTTGAGGAATTTGCTATATTTTCCAAATCAGGTCTGGTAATTTTGGATAGTAGGTGATTTTGAATTTTTCATTCATTGGGATTTATTTTTGGGGTGTTTCTTGGAATAATGACACTCGTTCCTTAAAGAAAACACTGTTTACTAACTAAAATAGCTCCTTAAGTGTAGGTAATGTTAAATGCTTGGACTGCATGTGGTTTGTTGAATTTACAGTGTTGTGGTGGGGAAAACAATCTGGAGGAAGAGGATTTCCTTAATCTTACACTTTCTCTACACAGCTTTTTTTTTTTCCCTGCATTTCCAGAAGGATAATTTTTGATTAGATGAAGGAATTCTCTGAAGTGTTGAGGAGCATTGTTTTCTCTGGTTGGTTAGGATTATTAAGAAACTCTGAGTACCTCATTTCCACCTCTTGTATGTCTTGGTTGTTTTATCTCAAATAAAGGGGTTAATGATAATGCTGTTAACAATAATAATAGTATCTGACTTTTATTCCCCCCTTCCCTGAAGTGCGCCATTACCATGGTAGAAAAGATACTGCCAAGTATGTTTTCCTATATACTATAAGGTATTACTCAAGTCACGCTCTCTAACACTTTCCTTAATGTGTCTTTATCTGAAAGGTAGAAATAAACACTTCTGTATTTAATTTCAAAACTGATTTAGTAGCTGCAAAATGTAATTTCTGATAGCTGTCCAGTCTAGATGAAAATTCAGTGCAAGTAACTGGGATTAAATTGTAGGCTGAGATTTTCTTATCGGCATTTCTTTTCTCATTGTATTAAAATGCTAGAAATTGTACCTGTTTGTAAAATATGCACATTTATATTAAATTGTATGAGTTTTGCAGAAATACAGTGCTTCTGGTGCATTTAACAGATAAAAAATCTGGTTTTTATTCAGATTGCAGAAAAGTTGGTCTTATTTGCAAGAGATCAAGGATAGTCTTATAATTCACTTTTACATTTGTTTGGTACATAAAGCCTGGCTTGAGTCTGCAG
Source organism: Cuculus canorus (assembly GCF_017976375.1). NCBI lineage: Eukaryota > Metazoa > Chordata > Aves > Cuculiformes > Cuculidae > Cuculus > Cuculus canorus. The sequence continues at coordinate 94,821,493 of NC_071403.1, forward strand.
TGCTTTCAGTTTTCAATGGATCTCTCTGCATGTACATCTATATGTGCCTTTTTCCTATTGAAGCATCAAAAAATGTTTTGTTTATTTGGTTACATGATGAGTAGCACTAAGTTATTGCTTAAGCAGAGAAGCCAGAGGAAAGGCTTTGGCTTAGGTAGGCCTGCTCAGTATTTTAATGGCAGCATTTCTGGAGACAACAGGAACTACTGAAATGGAAGAAACTTACTTGACTTGCACCTTGTTTTTTCCTTTTGTACGTTGATTTGTATATTGCAGGTGTTGCTGTGCCTCCTGTATTTAAATGTTGCTACAGAGAGAGATTCTGGGCTTTCTTTTTTTTGTGACTTTTGAGGTTGAGTTGAGTTGATGGGGCAGGAAGAGGACTACTAGGCACATGAGTCATGGCACAAGCTGCTTTAGTAATGGGAATTGTATTTTCTTTAGTATTTACTTTTAGAGAATTACTTCTCCCGACTCCTTGTGTTAATGTTAAGTGGTTTCATTGTGTTGATTTTTCTGTTCAAGCTCTGACATTCTGGAGAGCTGTGGGACCAGGCTTTCCAGTCCAAGCCCTCCAGTCCCAGCCAACTATGTAGGCTGTTTGTTGTAGTTTTTAGAATCAGCACTCAGACAGTTCTGATGAAATCCATTGCCTGGTGCTACCAGCCCAGCAGTTGCATGAGACTTCAAAGCTCTGGTCTAACACATTGGAGAAATAGGCTGTCTTTTAAAAAAACCACTCCTGTCAGTGAGAGAATTTAGATGTTACGAACTTCCTTAGATCATTTCTAGTAGTGTGATGGCTTGCTTTGAAAAGCCTGTTTGCTTGCTCCTCTGGTACAATAGTGGCAGCTATGTCAAAAGGAGTAGGATAACTCTGAGATACCCTCTGGACCAACTTGGATATCAGAGCAGTTCTCTTTTAGAGAAGCACTGAAAGGAATTCCAAAACTTGGAGACTGTCATATACAGCTAACAAGGTGTTCTACAAGTGCACAGACACCTGCCAGTAATGGTGAAAACAATGACGTATATGACATTTTTGAAATGTGCTGAACTAAAATGACAGATCTACTTCAAATAGATGGCATCTTTAACTTATAAATTTATTTATTTTTTTTAAAAAAATAATAAAATAATGATAATGCCTGGATTGTACTGGCTGAAGAATAGAGCAATAGAACATTATCAAAAAGAAGGGATTTCCAAATCATCTTGGAAATTCCATTCCCTTAATTATTTTCTTTACAGAGACAACTTGAAGCTAAGCTCATAGTTTTTACATGATTCAGAGTGGCTATTGTAGATCTCTCCTAATGATATTAATCCTAACCACGATAACTAATGATATTAATCCTCTGATGCAAATTTTTCGCTACTGTGATCATTTGTGCGCAGTGTTTTGGAGACAGGGAATTAAAAATGTCAGCAGCTAGATGGTTACTTGAAGGACATGCGAAGTTAAACACCTGACATCTGATGAGTCACCCTCCAAGTATGTGTGATTGAATGATGGTTAACTGACTGCTGCAGTTCAATAAGACCAAATGTACCTGAAATGTGAAACACTATTTTTGGTGGTAGTAAGAAATGCTCTGGAAACACCCATAATTTGCAGACTTTACTATAATATAACTATCCACAACCTCCCCCCTGCAGTTGTCTGTACGAATAAGTTTGTGCATTTAGTGTTGTTCCCAAGCAAGTATTTCTAACACTTTTTTAATGTATTTTTTTTAAACATTATTGCTGTTGTTTTCTAATAATAAGAGCCTCCATGAGAACTGCTACACCTGGTTGTTTTCTGGTTGATTCTTTTTTAATGAAGCAACTTGCCCATTTAGAAGTTTCTATGCTAACTTGACTTAAAACTATATCCAGGCTCTGATTGTAGGAGCAAAATGCAAATGTTGTACCAACTTTTTTTTTATGATCCAAGTGCTCAGGAAGACAAAGAAAAGTTCAGGCTTCTTGCACATGCAGTAGGCAGGTAAGATAGCATAAATCATGGTGAGATACGTTCTGTAATGTGCATTTGTTGGGAACATACAGGGTAGGGATTGAAGAACTTTGACCTTTCTGATGCAGTAGCTAAAGGCAGAGGTTGTTGGTCATCACAAAGTTTCATTTAGCTATATCAGCTTTTAAAAGAGAACAGAATATCATCTCATAAGCCTCAAACAACTGTTGTAAATAATAAATCATTTAAAAATGCAGTGATGGTTGTAATCCTGCAGGATACAGGTTTGGCCTGGACATTGACGAACTGGACTGTTGGAAAGGCAGAATGCCACTTGGCCCGCTGCAGCTGTGTTGTCACTGACCATTAGTTGAACAAGCTGCTGGTTATTCAAGTGCTTAAATATAGATTGAGGAGCTTAATAGTAAATAGCTATTTAAACGATTAGTGTTTCTAGTACAATGCTCAAGCCAAGATTTACTGTTGCAAAGATGTCTGAACAAATAGCAATGTTACTATGGATTAAAAAAAAATAAATGAAAATACAAATAGTGAAATTTTGTGCTGGATTCACTAGCAATAACTCATTGCTGGATTGTGACAGTAGTCCAAATTTAGTTAGTTTATAGATGGATTACTGAAATGATGAAGCTGTTTGGAATGTGGGGTTTTGAAACAACTGATCCAGGGCAGTGCTTATGTTTTGGTAGTTTTGTAGATGCTTTAGTATCTTTGGAAGCAGTTATGACCATTGTTTCTGGTATTGTACATGCTTAGTGCAGAAGCTTTTAGTAAATTACCATTGTTAAACTCGCATCTTGTTAAACAAACATAGATTGAAACAGATTCCGTGCTGTAAAAACAACCGCATGCAAGCCAACTTCTTTGTGCGTGTGGGTTATGTATCATTTCCCCTCAGGAATTAACAACATACCTTGAACTCCACTTTTTAATTTGATTGAAAGAGAGAGCTTTGCACACAGAAGAATAAAAACTCTTGGACTAATCTCTTAATCTCCATAAAATGCTTGAATGTTTGGCTTTGATAATATATGGAAGAAATCTGATGGTCTGTAACATTTCTGAAGTGCATTCCTGTTTTTTTTCTGCAAAAAGAAGTCAAAGCAGACGTAAAACAATGTATGACAGATGGGTTGGTGTTTTAAGAGTTAGCCCTCAAGCATGAAGAAATTCCATAGCTCTAACTCTTCCTCCTAACATGCTAGTGGAAAGTCCTTTTGGTGACCTGATCATGATTCCTTTGCCTCTGTAACGTTATTTTCTTGCCAGTGGGATCACCATGCACTTTTACTTCTGTATTAGGTCTTTTGATGCTAGAGAAGGGACTATCCAGGATTACTGTCAAGAAATGGAACCTTTGGCTAACAAGCCTTTGGGCTTTCAGGCAAATCTGAAAAATACGTGATGTCTTCCCCATGCTTGGGATCAGGAACTGGTTAAAATTCTGAATCAGGTGACAGATATGAGAAGATGAACAGTGGGTCAATATCAAGACAATGTGCCAGCCCAGAACACATTGTGAAGCAGACTCCTTGTGATTTCTATCTGTGCCCAAAGATCAAGTTGGTGCTCAAAGGAGCCCATTTTTATCAGCAGAAGATGTGAAAGCAAAAACGATGGAAATCCTCAACAGCTTTTCAGAAAATGATCTGTGGAATTGCTTTGAATGTGTGCAGCACCATAAGCAGCTGTGTATCAACTCAGAAGGAAATTATTTTGAAGGTGATTGTAGTTGATTTTCTTAATTTGTTAAATAAAACCAGCCAATGACACTGTCTCCTGGTTTTTGTGTCAGACCTCATCTGTTTCCAAAGCGAGATAGTTCTTGGGTCCTGCAGGATCAAAAAGTAACTTACTCCCCTCCCACCTTCTTCCATGGTAGGAGGAGAGAACTGAGCCCTGGTTTTGGCATGTACTTATGGGTGAGGTGATCTCCAAACATGTTGTAACTACTCTGCTATAATTAGTTCTAGTGCAAGGCGGTTCGGCTTCTGATTTTTAAATCTCTAGGGCTGGAAGAGTGTTTTTGTCATTGTTTTGGGTTTTTTCTTTTGTTGTTTTAATTTTTTTTCAGTAGGTGTAGTGGTTTGATGTTTCCATTGTAAATACCTCATACAGCTAGCATGTCCTATCTGTCTAGAGGTATGCAAAATATACGTGTTTTGGAAGCACTTTTAGCAAGTAATGTAGGTATCTGCCCTTTGTATTGAACCACTTGTCCCTGATATTTTTCCAGCCTTGAGGGTCTTACACTGGGATTTGGAAGAAAAAAAAAAAATAAAGAAAAAAAGGCATCAGAGGATGACTGTCAGCCTGAAAAGAAACGTCTGCTCTGGGTATGCTTGTAGGACCTAATCAGAATAAGAGACAAAGAAAATACTGACGTTATATGATGTGTGGATTAGATTGACAGGAAACTGGACCATGGTTAACTTTACTCATGTACTGAAAACAAACTGAATCTCACACCCACACTGTTGCTCTTGGTCTTTAAAGTTTCGTTGGCAAAGCTCTGACTTTTAGGAGTGGGAAAACAAGTCATACCCACAATAGACACAGTTATGCTGGCAAAAAGCTCAGGGTAGTCTCTGCCAGTTGAATGAAATCCTTTGGTGTATGTATTTTATTTCTTTCAAGTAAGAGGCTTGGCTACCTCTTCTCTGCCCCCACCGCTTTTTCTCCAGCCCAGCAGAAACGATGTCTCCACTGGTGGTATTCATGGAGATAATACAGTGGATGAAGCCCCTTCTAAGCATTAGTAAGCCATTTGGAGAAGCTGCAGTTATCTTGGATCTTAATTTGTTTTAGTAGATAAAGAGCAAAATCCTATCAGAGATATTACTTGGGTGCAGAAATTGCATTAAAAGAATAACTCAAGTCTTGTCAGATGTGCCAGAACTTCTGTTGAGATTCTTTGGGACTTGTCAGTCTTAGTGCACCTACTTAACTTTCTCAGTGACGTGGTTTTGCCTGGAGGGAGAAGTAAGCCATGAAAATATAGCAGGATATCCTGGCATGACAGGAAGAAGGTCTTGGGGACCTAGGTCTCCCAAGTCTGTGACTGGCCAATGTAAGGTATTACCAAGTGGAAGCTCCAGTTCTGGAGTGATTAATTTAATTGTTTGTTTGTTTTCATTTAAGAAAAAAACCAAAAACTTGCGCGGGTTTTGCACACCAACAACTGCACATGCAAGATAAGAAATTGCAGCAGCCAAAGCTGTAGATTTATTGCTGTGGTCAATTTCCTGTTATTTTTAATAGGATACAGCCCCTCCACTTCTAAACCAGTGAGCTATATCAAAGAGACTGTATCATGTTTCAAACCATTCCAGTTGTCGGTTCTTGAACACATACTCACGACTAGGGTTCAGGCTTCCTAAGCCTGAAAACCACCCTCAAGAGAGTGGCCACTGCAAGGAGCTTTTTGACTAGCAGATATACACCTTTAAGTAACATTGTACAAAGATAGATTTCCAGAGCAAATGGTTTATTGGAATATATGGGATAATTGGCATATGACCACCATAAAGAGGATAGTCAAAATCAAATATGAAAACTTCAAGGAAGAACTTTAACTACAGCAATTGTGAGTAATTTAACTGAGGTGCCTGCAGAGCTGATCTCTGCACCATCCTATGTTCCGCCTGCTGTATCACTTGTTGCTTTTACTGAGCTTTACCCTCGGGTCCTCTGGCAATGCAGCAGACAGTGACATTGTGTGTGAGAAATGTTCCTCCCCCAACTTTGCACACTGCAGCCATTTGGGTATCTTTTTTTCTCCACTTCAGCTGCTCCATCTGCTTTTGCTGCTGTGTGCAGCTCCACACCCCAAAACCTGCAGGGATTTACCCTATGTCCTTGCAGGCAACCCCAAATCCCACTGCTGTGTGCCATTTTTTTCAATATTTGTGCTGTGTATAACACAAACAGGAGAGATACTCAGATATTACTGAGAGTTGTTTAAAGCAGATGAGTGGGAAAAGATTTTCCAAAAGGAGACAGAATTATCTCAGAGCGCTGAGGCAGGATGGGTTCTCCAGCCTTTGTGTAACCACGTTGGGATTTTAATGGTGTAAATGGTAAAATGGCATACAAGTAATAGAGAATTTAATAGAAACAATCCAAGCAAGCGCTGAGATTGGTGTAAATTGGGCAAATGCAGGCAGAAACTGGGTAAGCACCCCAGTATTTACTGGGGAAGACTCAAACAGGCTTTATTAAAATATGGAGGAATGACTCTTCAAAATTTTAAGAAATCCTTGGCCATCAGTGTATTCATGGATCCGGCATCTTGGTGTATCCAAAAATACTTTAAGAAATATTTGTCTGGTTGACAGGAGGAAACTTACAAAGGACCACTGATATATTTCTGTGTGGTTATTTTGCTTGTATAATTGATTGTAAAGTGGCAACTGAAGTTTTAAAACGCATATGTAGTTCTGCTATTATGTGTATGTAATTGTAGGAAGGTGTGCACAGGTTTAGTATGTCTGTGTGCTAGATGCTGCAATTGTGTATATAATCCATAGAGAAAATGATCAAAGAAATAAAAGAACCTCAGCAATGGCACAGGAAAACCTGACTTTCAAATTGTTCCAGGGATTTGCAAGGATGATGAATTGGACCCAAGGTACTATCTGTCCAATGATGCCAACAACCCCTCCAGAGAGACTACCTTTTATGGTAATTCTGCTGGACCAAAAGGGAGCATTATTGGATATGTGGCAAAGTAATTTCTTGTCAGTACAGGGTTTAGTGTACATGGGAAGGAAAATGTTACCTCCCTAAACTATATCTATCCTGAGAACCTTGATAATATTTGGAATGCTATGTGCTACAGCAAGGAGGTGAAGCCTGAACAAAGGACGGCTTGGTCAGTCAGACATAATAAATATAGAACCCCTACAAGACATTGTCAAAATGATATTTGTGGCGATTGGAAAAAGTGAACAGTACATGTACCACCCTAATGTTAGCCATGCTGCCCAATTCTGTATGGTTATGTTCGGATGGCCAGATATTGGATTACATTCAGCCCTGTTGGGATGGGTTAGAGCATACCTTACAACTTCCAAGTCAGTGTACCATGATAGCTTTTAATTATACTCAATTATTACTGCACCCAACATTATGTAGACCAAAACGAGCTATATTTAACTGGTTAAGTTATTATATACTAGGAATGAAGGTAAATTCAGGGATGAAACCATCTGAGGGCTATTTGACATTAATATTTGATGGTCTGTTGTACATAGAAAATCTGATGTGGCAGGCGGAGACTCCAGCCAACTGGATGTGAACTGCCTTTGAAGCTACTAATATCCAGTTACAAGCGTGCATGGAGATGACTTTACAAAATTGATTGGCATCAGACATGCTACTGTTGAAGGAGAGTGGAGTCTGTGGGTGGCTGAACAGCACCTACCCTGACGAAACCTGTTGCATAGTGATTCCAAATTTGTCCTCTACCTTACACCAAGCTTTAGATGAGGTGCTCTGTGAGCGGATGAAATTGGCAGACTGGGCATGGATGGAGTAAATTTCTAAGATTTTTAGTTGACTTAGGTTGGAAATTTCTGGATGGGTTGATTAACAGAATTCTTTTTCATGTGTTCATGAACATGTCAAAAAGTTTCAGCAGCCAGTTACGGGGATTTTTAGGAGCATTTGCCTCATTTAAAGTTGTATTGTTTAAAAAGATGAACTTGCGTCAAGGTTTGTTCAGCACAGATAATGGAAAACAAGGACTACCTGACTGTCAGGGCACAAGATTCCAGCCTAGGTCACTGCATGGGTCGGAAATTAGAGAATTCTTGGCTGGCTGCTGGGAGAGAGATTCAGCCACTTTGCATTTTCTGAGTGGCTGGAACAGAGGGAGGAAATCTGTCTGGTAAACTTTTAGCAGACAAAATTTGGGTTAAAAAGCAGTGTTTTAACAGAGGGAAATGAGTGTCATGTATCATTATCTTCCCTTGACTAATTTTATTTGGATTCTTTTGGTTATATTCATTCAAAACCATTTTGAATACTATAAGTAGTCAAAATATCCCAATATTGTCATGTGTGATAAAAGTGAGGAAATGGACAATTGAGCTAGACACTAACAAAGAGTTAGAGGAGTGAGATCAACTGTCTGTATTTTATAAGGTCTTGGTAGGACTTTGAGATGGGAGTGTTAGTGCCCTGCATGGGATCCAGCATAACTTGCTGAAATTGTGCAATGCAGTTGTAATTTGGCAGCTAAATTCATAATTGTAATAGTTTAGTGGCTATTTCTAGAGTTCATAGTGAATTTTAAATATGCCCTTTAAGAAGTTCTTTGTTACTTTGTTTTTCAGTTGGACCTTTGACAGAACTTTCTTTTTTTTGGTGGATGTGGGTGGTTACTTTGTCCTCAGACGATCTATTTAAATGGAATTTGGTTTAGTTTTGTGTACGTGAATGTTTTTGCTGATCAAGATAATGAAACTGCAAATCACATTAAATAATAGGTGCATCTCTGACCAATATTTTACTAAACATAAGGGCAGAGCATATATCTCTTGGGATTTAGCATTAACAACTTTTTGGTTTGGACATTAAATTTTCAATGTTCATCCTTAAAAAGTCATGAGCCTTGCCATGCTTTTTTTATAATGATAATCCAATTATTTTTTCCTTTCACTGTCCTTCTGGATAAGATGCTTTTGCTTTCTGTTAATATTGTCAACAAATAAAAACAAGCATTTATGATCATCCCAAGATAGCTAATAAGATTTCTTATGATAAATATTTGTGATTGGTACATTCCTGTGGGGAGTTTCTATATGCAAGAGCTGCAGAGGCAAACTACACATTATTTTTAAGTCAAGAAGACCTAGAAAGTTTAAATAGAATTCAGTATGCCTTGAGGACTGGTAAACTTTTGCCTGCTGATTCTGGACAACAGATTAGGAATGCAAGGCAGGTTTCACTTCTGAAGGTAAGATAGCAATTCTTGTTTTCAAGGATCTAGTTAATAGTGCATTTAAAGAATGAAAGTGGTTTATAAATTGCATAATACTACCTGAAGGTATATTTGAATTATGTAGCTTGTTTGTAATTGAAACTAGCTAACTCAGTTCCTAATTAGGCAGTCTGTAATTCTGAGGAATCTTATTCTGTGGACAGGAATAAATTTTGTTAGGATTGGGGACTAGAGACTTTTACTAAGGAGAACACTACTACCTTTTCACAACTTCTTAAGGTAGATCTAAAGGCCTTTTTATATTTTAGTTTTGACTGCAGTTTTCCAGCACTGACACTCCATTTGTAAGGAGAATTGGCCTCCTGCTCCAGAACTCATAACATTGTGAGTTTTCTGCATTTTCCCTTTTTAGATGCTTGCCTTGGTTTACTGGGACCTCTTTATACAGAAACGATATGTCTTATAGTGAACATAAATATTTTAATCTAAAAATTTCAATATGTTTATTATGTTGCCTAAAACTAAAGTAGAAAAAAAACTTTAACATTCAAGTATGCATGATTTATTTTTATAGTTAGAATGAGAAAGAATTTATACTTGGCATCCAAAATATTTTGAAACAGTGCATCTCCAAAGGTTTTCTATAGCTTTGTGTCAACAGAAAATGCATTCTCACAGAAGCTTTTGTGTTGCCAGTTTTATTTTTTACAAATAAAAAGAATGCTACTTTTTGATTTCAGAAAACTCTTTAGTAGTAGTGCCTTATGTTTCCTGGCTAGGTTGCTTGCTTGAGCAGATCTGTTGGCTGCTTATAGTGCTACAGATCATCTATATTTACATCCAAGGCCTTTGTTTTGAGAAATGTGACTTTCTTTTTTCTTAGAAAGGAAACAAATATTTACTGTCTCTTAGAATTTTTTTTTCAGTATGTATTCCTTCTGGGATGTTCCTAGTAGATTTCAGACGCTGGATCTCACTCCTGTTTGGTTGCAAGAACTATATTATGTGATGAAGATACGTTTGCATTCAATAAAAATGTCTAGATGCTCTCTGCTTCAGATTCTAGATATAAAAATATCTCCCAGCTAAGTTTCTGAAGACTTCTGGCCAAATTCTGTATACCAAAACCACAATGACTTAGGGAAGAATGCAGATGTTGCAGTTCCTTTAATGGAGCCATAATAATGCCAATCTTAGCACTTACTAACGTGGCACAGGGCTTGAAAATGGCTGCAGAGGCTCCTATGATGTTATGTTTCTCAAAGCTTTCCCATTTTAGACAAATTAGTTTATTAAGCTGGCGATAAGATGTGATGGCTTTGACTGTAGTCGGTCCATTTCAGATGCAAAGTCCATAGAAGCCTTGCTTCTCTCATGGACGTGTGCCCAGCTCAGTCCTTGCTATCTTCTGTGCACAAGATGTACTGTTGTAGTTCCTTTCCATGTTACTTGTAATAACTATTTGTTTCTTACCATCATTTTCACTGCTGCTGGAGCAGAAGAACTGTTTGTCTTTCTGAAGTTAGATATCCATGGATACATATGATATTTTTCTGTTTAAACTTGGCAGTTAAAATTGTGTATGAAAAAGAAAAGTGTGTTCCACTACAGGAAGTCTACATGCTATATTCTTTTACAGGAGAGTAAAATGTTATGTGGACTATTTCATTCTCTGTTCTGTAGAAGGAAAACAATACTTATAAATGCAAGTTTATATTAATGTCTATAGCCAAACTCATCTGTTTTCTTGTGCAAGATTTACTTGAGAGTTTTTGTGATCTTCCTATCTTGCTTTTCCAGCTGAAAGAGAGTATTCAAACCTTCTCAACTATGTGGACTATTCTTTAATGTAGATTTTCTTGCCTGAACATCCACTTCAGTTCTCAAGATCACAGACAGTCTTGTTTTGTGTTTGTAATTTCTTAAGACTCCAGCGGTAGTTGTAGTGGTTGAAGATTATGTAGTACATAATTATTTTTATTGGCTATAAATTAGTTAATTTTTTTTTTCTAGAACCCCTTAAGATGCATGAAGACTGTTCCAAGGAAAAGAAAATTGAGAAGTCAGGAGACTAGTTGACATCTAGAGTTGCAGGCAGTCTTGATTCCAGAATAGGCTATTTCACCTTGATAACTTCTGAAACTACTGTATTATTTTTCATATCTATACACAAATATATCATTCTCACTTCTGTGAGGTACTAGATGAACAGAAGTGAACTTTCAGGAGTTGATAGGAATATGCTAATGTGAACTTATTTTCATGTAGTGCTATAATTGCTGTCTTCTCCTTTCTGAATAATAACCCACATAAGTGGATTAGCCTGACTCTTGAAAATGGGTAATGAGTATTTATGTTGGACCTCTGTACTGAAGGAGCTAAAAGATAAATTGGAGTTGAGGTGGTTTTTAGCTATGTTTTTGATGAGTGGTATAAGTCCCAGATTTTTGTGCATATTTTTTTTTTTGTTTAGAACACACGGTAGGTGAGTTAGAATTACTTTTTTTACTAGCTCTCTACAAAACCTAAGAAAAGGTAGATTTGGCTGTAGTGAAAAAATAGTGCAGCCTGAATAGGCAAAAGAGTTCAGGAGAAGGGTCTAGTCTTCTGAATTGTGTGTTACATGGGATTTATGCCACTCCCTGTTTTACTTCTTCAGAACACTTAGGAAACCTGTAGGAATTGGCCAACGGCTGGAAAGATTTTTGCTCTTTCCTATCTGCACTGAAGAAATGTTTTCCCTGTGTTCTTTGCTTATCTCTGCCAACCATTTTTTTCCTCACCACTCTGCCTCCACTTTATGCCAAAGTGATTTTTTTTTTCCCTCTGCAAACTAAATATTTGCTCCATTTTTTATTTAAAGTTTTTTTGGTTTTGGTTTTGGTTTTTTTTTTTTTTTTTTTGCCCATAAGGCTGAATACTTTCCTACTTCTTGATAAGGAGAAGGTGCTGTTTGAGTCTTACTAGCAGGGAAAACTCTGTTTAGGCTGGTGACCTGAAGAAGGATCCTGCAATATGAACTCCATCTTGTGGCTCTGCTAATTAATTTATTTTAATTTCAGTTGTGAAAACACGGCAGAAGATTTTGTGCTGCCTTTGTCACTGTCAGAAGACTTGTATCTGCCAGTGTATGCATCCTACTGGCAGTTAAAGTGATTGGTTTGCTTGAGCGTTTAGAGGTAGTAAGAGGGAGTTTAGAGGTACATTTTGAAATTCATGTGTCATGAGGAGCTGCTGTCAAGATGCTACTTCTTCCAAGCTGGCATAGTTGTTCCAGTAAGAACTGAGGTTACCTGTTACATTTAAGGGTTTAATTCACTGCCAGTTATTTATGGTGAAGCTGGGTTACTGCTTTTGATAGCTGTGAACAGATAATGTTGTGTTCTGCGCAACCTGGTTGTTCAGATGGGATAATGTGGTTAGAAAGAGGAACAAATCCTTTTATACCATAACATTTAATGGTCCCCAGTGACACTTCAGTGGGAAATTAGCAATGCCTGGTTTCCTCTACCAGAACACCTGATGGAATAGGAGGATCATAGCAAGAAATAGGGTTCAGATTATCTTTTAGATTTTTTTTTCTGTGACCTTTTGAGATTACCTGTGAGTCTTCTCTGTGTGAGGGTTTATTTGGTTGGTTTGGTTTGGGTTTTTACTTTGGTTTTTTTTTTTTACCAATTAGCTTTTTTTCAAAACTCTACTTTTTTTCTTTTTCTTTGTTGACATAATTATAATGTTTATTTTGCAGTATTCTTTTTTTTCCAATTACATTCTAGGCTTCATGATTCCAATAGTTTCATATTATTTTTGGCATAAACTGTGGTATTAAGGGCCAGCTGTATCTTACTCTGACAAGTTTATATATCAGAGTTTGGAAAAAAGACTGAAAAAAAATGTAGCAACTTGATTTTGGGATGTGTAACCAATTGTTGCCAATGAAAACTGATGTTATGAAATCCTGTAAGGTTACATCAAATCTTCTTGGCTTGTGACTGAAAAAAACCACGAAGATACATGAGTAGTCATTTGAGAGTGTTTCGTGTTTCTTGCTTCTAGAAACTTTATAAAAATAGCCAGGTACAATAACAATAAATAAATTATTCTTCTAAGGATATCCTGAATTTGACATGCCAGTATATGACTTTAAACTTCAGTCTTACTGAGAAATGGAGGTTGTTTTGAAGATAGCCCTTCAGAAAGATTCTCCTATTTATGCTACGTGAATGCCTGTGTTTATATTTAGGCACTGGAAATACTTCTGGTCTGAGTGTCCTGTGTTCTGCAGTGAGTGGCTGGGGAAGATCCGAGCTGTGTTTCTTTCACAAGGACGCTTAAAACTCCTTTCCAGTGATACTGGTCACTTTGAGAGAGTCAAAGCTGAACTCTGCTGCTTCTAGTCTCCCACAAGAGCAGGTCATAAGCCCTCCTTATGCTGAGATGCAGGACAGTAGTTTTTACTGCAGATGTAGCCTTTATTTAACTGAAAGGGAATACTTTAACTCTGTCATAATTGATCTGAATACCTTTCCAAACCAAAGCAAGGCAACACCACTTCTTCTTCATGTCTACCATATGGTACACTTGATTTCTTCTTTTTCTTCTCAAGCAGTTGCAGTGTGAACTTGGAAGTGGAGAACTGGAGGTCTTGAATGAAATTTTGTATTGTCGTACTAGCCTTTAGCGAAATGTTGTTCTCTTGAGTAGAATTAATTAAAAATAATGTTAGAGGAAATAAACAGTCAACCTAAGCTTATCTGTTAGGGTAATGTTTTGGCTAAAAAAGAAAAGTTACACTTTTGTACAATGAAACAGTATGGGATTACAGTTTGAACAATTCCTTCCTCTATCAATGCAATTAGCCACACCTACTCGAATGATGTGTGAGTAAATTCATAAGTTTTTTCCCAAGCTCCCTTGGATGCTTTTGAAAAACGCACTAGTGCTGAAGGATTCATATTGACGGCTTGAGAGGTCTTTGAGGATAAGAGATTCCCTGTTAAAAATTATTAGAGAAAAAAACCATGACATCTGTTGTTAATAATATCTCAGTTCCTGATGACCAGGTAATTGTTTTCAAATCTTGTTTATCAGTACGATCTGCCACATAAGTAAAGGAAGAACACAGAGGGCTGCTCACAGAGAGGGGTCTTTTTGTAGCCTTGTAATTCTGAGACACTGGTCAAAGGAGTCAGTTGCTTCAAAGAAGGTCTCCCCTACCCCCACTGCCCCCTCTTTAGTCGTAAATCTTACTTCTAAGTATTTTGGGTGTTGCAAGCTAGTGTTTAAGCCCACACAGTGGGCATTGGAAAATAATCCTTTAATACAGAAAGAAAAGTACCATTAGCTCATTTCCGGCAGCTATTCTGTGTATCAGATGAGGTGTTTTGCTGTCGAAACAAATGCAGTTATTCACAGACTGTGGCTGTGTGATTTACATCAAGGCCTATATTCAGTAAAGATAACAGATTTACTTTCTTCATGGCCATACCCACAATATAATCCTCCTTTGATAGAACTTGAAGGAATTTTTTCAGCATTTTGTAGCATCAATGAGTAGTGGAGAGGCTTTTTTGCATGCAAGTTCAAAAGTTCATGTTAGGATCTTGTATGAAGTATCTACTGATGTAACTAAATGTGCCAGGTTGTGGTTTAGGATGTGCAGTGTGTGTGCTTTTTACATTGTATTTTTCCTCTCTCCTCCGTTTCTCCTCCATCTTATCACACTTGGCTGTCATTGCTTATCTGCAGCCACACTTGCTGTATTGCATTGTCCCGATTCATTGTCTTAAACCTGAATGGGATTAACTGAGTGTCTCCTGGGAAGTAAGCCATTGCTCTGAACTTGAAAAAAATGGACAAAGTTTTATTCTTACTGTAAGGCCGCAGATATGGGTTTTGCCTTACTTGGTGCCAGGGTCTGATCATCAGGGTCTGATACATCAGTAGGGGCAGCACTGGATCTCAGTACTGTAAGGAAGATTGCAGGTTTGCAGTTTGGAGGGGCCACCACGCTGTTCACAATTGATTTGTTGCAAGTTGAGGGCTTCTTGCTGATCTTTCTGTTCTCCCCCAATTGTACATGTGATTCTTTGGGTTTGATAAGACCAGATTCCTGGTAGGGCAAGGAATCCCAGTGTCTTGGAACCTCCTTATGTTAAGTAGGTGCCTTTTGAAGTCTTTAGAATTAGTGTTAGCATGATGCATTTTGGACATCTGTAGCTATAACTCAAGTTTTCCTAGTTTCTGCTCACTTGAAAGACTTCATAGTCTTCCATGTATATATATATAAAATTAAGAAAGTGAAGGAGAATGGGAGGTACACAGGCATGACCACTATTGGAGCAGAAATTGTAGAAACTTAAGTTGTATAAGCCATATATAAATCAGAAGAAAGGAAGGAGCTGAAATATCACACCTTTATTAAGTATGTGGGACCGTGTTTTGCTGGGATAACGCACCTTCCCAGCTGGGTCTCAGCTGAGGGCAGCATTGCAGTGACCACAGGTAAGCAACTTCCAGTCTTCATCTGACACAGGAGCAGTGGTATCCATGCAACATGCTGCAGGCATATCTTGCACTCTTACAAGCGCTGTGGCTAATTGCTTCTTGATCTCCAACTGCTTTCTTGTCAGCATCCCATTGCAAAATCCAAATACACAAATGAAACTGCAGCCAGCTCTTGAAAATAGATAATTTTTCATTGAAGCAGGATAGGTGAAGTTTGAACTTTTTGTCTTTAGGAAACGTTTTATTCCATCGATTTGAAATTATAGAACAACTGGCAACAGTTTGTGCTACTATATGTTTAACTAGTGTGAACATATTGGGGTGTATAATTTACTCCGTATCCAATTCAATTACTTGCCTCTATTAGAGTTATTACTTCTGCTTTTCATGTATCCTATGCTTAGAACTTTTATTTGCAGTTTTGCTTACATCTTTGTAACATGAGAGAATAATGAAAATGTGCTATAAGGATTTTTTTGTGGTTTTTACTAAGCATATCCTTCACTGTTCTTATAATGGTTTTGCATGCCTATCAATCACATTTAGCAGGAAATGTAATCCTTTATAGTCACTATAGCTTCAACAAGCCTGAAGAAGTGGAAAACCTTTCACAAGGTTGATTAACTGAAGGGAAAAGTAAATGGCGACAACACTATGTTGCTGCTGATTGTAGCCAGTGTGGTAAAATAGGGACAAAATAGTGAAGAATCCTGTCAAATCCTCTGAGAGGTTTTAAGGTACTTGAATAGAATTAATTTTAAATAGTTGACCTGTATGATTACAGATAAGATTTTCTGATCTTTGATTGCTACGAAGTGATTAGTAAAAATGTAGGATGCAGGACCTTATGCCTTTGTTGCCTTTCCTAAAGGGTGGGACTTAGAGAACAGGTGTGATACCTGATCTGAAAGAAGGATGTGCCAAAATACTGAAATGCTGGCCTCACTTTTGTTCTTCTGAATGGTTTGTCCGTGTAGAAAACATAACCCATCCAGATTTTGCAATGTCAACTCTTCTTATGGACATTCAATTACAGAATAAATTGCTTTCCTTTGGAAAAAAAAATAGTGTATTTTGAATCTGCTGGCTATTTCAGAGAAATTAACTTTTATTTTGATGTAGTTTTGCCATACAGGAAGAGGGGCATGTGTCTTAGGTAGTTCTCTTGCCTGCTAAGACCACAGGCCTTCCTTGAGCTGTGATTTGACAAACTGCTCAGCTGACCTGACTGACTTCCATCAATTAAGACAGAATTAGTCATGTTCTTCCTTCTCTGAGATGGTGGTTCTCCTCTTCCCTGTGGCAGGTGAGTTGAGATCCACCATGAGCTATTTAAATTCACTAACCAAGCTGAAAACGATCCTATTGTATTGCTAAATTAAGGAAGGTGAAGTAGCTCAACCAGGAGGAGGTCCCAGCAGCTTTTCAAAGCTGGCATAAAACAAGCTGTAGTAGTATACTCTAGAATTAAGGAGGTGGGGGCAGGAAGGGAGCAAAAGAAAAAGAAAGAAACAAAAAAGAAAAAAAAGAAGAGCAGGACCTCTCACCCATTCCTGGCAGTAGCGAGCACTTAGATGAGACTGCCTGATGTATGAAAGTGCATCCTTGGACAGGTGCCATCCAGGCACAGATCACTCTTGGCTGTGTCTAATTTGAGATCTTGCAATAGCCAAGGTGTGAGAAGACTGTAAATGGTTATCTGCTGCATTCTAACCCTGCTATAGCAGAGAGGTGGAGCTGCTGCTGACACCTGGCATGAGCAGACAGGCAGCATATCCTACTCAAGAAGGAAAACTACTGGGATCTGTCATTTTGTTTCATTAACTTTGAAGCAAAAAGTTCTACAAGATGTACAGGTGAGTGGTAAAAAATTCCAGCTTCATTATTGGTACCTTACTGGATTAAAACTGATCACAGTGGTAACCCAAATGTTGGGTACGTTACTTTATGCAGACATTACTCCTAACTTAAATGTCTACACTAACAAAACCGAGTCCTTCATCAGCAGTTGCATTATAAAAACCTGTTGAATTGTTGAGAGTATTCTGGTGCTATGAGTAAGGCAGTAGTGGATAAGGTGCTAAGTTGTGGTTTGGGAAGTTCACATTGTTTCTTTGATAAAGATTTTTTCAGACACTGACTTACTGAGATCCACAAAAATACTTGGTACTTGCACGTCTTGATGTGGAAGAGTAATTAGGTGTCTGCCTGATAGATTTATATCCACAAAACTCTGTAGAATTGTTCTGTGAATGCATAGGAAAGGTGTCTTTACACAAAAAGAATGATGATTTAACAGGGGAGGAAGGCGTCATAAGAGGTGCACCTACTAATATTTATGCACTTCTAAGTCAGCGAGTGCATACCCTCACAGACATTGTAAACAAAGGGGATAAAGTTAAGATAGAAATTTAACTGGTCCAAATTGGAGTGAGTCTTCTGACTTTATTTAACACCTCTAGACGTTTTATTTGGAATACTGAAAGCATAATCTGACCCAAGTGGAGTACTGTGAAAATGCACAGCAACTTAGATAAAAAAAATCTGTTACGGAAAAGATGGATCTGAGGGAAAATGGAAATTTTCCTGGGGAGGGAAAGCTGTGATAGAATTGGCAAAGTAGAAATGCTGGGATGATTTTTTATGTCTGTCCACTGTGTATTGGTGTCTAATGATGCACAGTAGTATAATAGTCACAGTAGCAGTTTTTTGCTTTGAATGTCCTGCAATCCCTGGCATCCCTACACATTGGCATAGGATCTCTAGATCCTTGGAGACTTTGAAAGTTCTGTATAGGATATTGTAATAGTGATAAAAATGAAATAAAAATTCTTTTTTGAGATTATAGAGGTGAGAATGTTATCGGTTTTGTTACTATTTGGATTATGGTAATACTTAAATCTCCTCAAGAATTTTTAAAGATTTAAATGCCTGGGGATGAGGTCCATATCTTGCCAAGGACTGCGTAAACAAGTAGTTGAAAATGGTGGCTTTTTAGCAGAAGGCTGATAGTATGTAAAGCTTAAAAACTGCTTTCATCTGTCTAGAGATGAATTTGGCTGCTGAGACATCAGGCTTGATAGGAATTCTGCCCATAACTAGGTGGGATACAGGCACTTTGTTAGGTACAGGAATACTCCTTGCCATGCTCTACCTGCAGGAAACTCTCACATGAGAGCAATCAAGGGAGAAAAAGCCATTTCACAGGGAGAGATTTCCTTCTTTAGACAGAACTCAACTAGATGGATTGTCCTAGACGTCCTGTCTGCCATACACTGTTATTTTTATTCTTCCCCTGAAACTGCAGGCTTGCACACCACTTGAAGCTTACATCAAATGCTGCGGTCTCGCACCCAGCCCAGGGTTACATACTTCTGTTAGGTGTGCTGCTGCTCCTGCGGTGCTAGGAATGCTTGGAGGAGTGCCACGAGCTGTTGGTAAATACAGGCTGCAGTCTGACAGTAATTGCGTTCTTCCTGGAGTTTCAGAAATTACGTACAAAAGCAAATGAAGTGAGAGAAAACATTCTGCGCTAAGTACGTTTCATATCAGATGTTGATTTTTGGTTTTTTTAAGTTCCTTTGAATGTAGTATGGTTAAATATATGAGGTCTGTAATAGAGGAGCAAGTCACATACTTGGAAATGTCCTCAGAGTTATCTTAGCCTTAATTATTTACAAGCCTCTCTTTTCTCATGGACTTTAAATGCATTTAAGGAGGCAGGAGAATTCTCTGTGACTGGAGTGCTGCCCTTCACCACATAAAGCAGCTTTTGCTGTCGGCCTCTTTCTTATGCAACACCTACACTTTATTCGCTCCCTTTAGTCTTTCTTTAAAAGCTAGCAACAACAGAATCTGGCCAGCCCTGGCTGACTTTGGGAGAGTGAAGGAAGAATTTGTGATATTTCTGGCTTCTTTTGGTTTAAGGTTTGGAAAAGGTGTAAAATATTTATTTCTTTGCTTTTTGCATACTAGTGGTTTGACCTGTTTTCACTGCAATGTCTTGAAAAAAAAAATACTGTTTCGGAAAGGCACAAATTTTTAGCTGCTTCAAGTAATCGAAACCCTTCAGGAGACTTTTATACAGAAACTAATCAATTTTTTTTTTTTTTTTTAAATTGGGAGCAATTCTGAGTTACTTATCACGGTCTGAATCTGACCTAGTTCTTCAGACAGGACTGTCCAGTAAAGAAGGTTGGTTGATAGCATTACTGCTGCAGGTCATGATAAGTGTTTTTATTCCTAAACTGCTAGAGCTGTGCCATCTGCGGCTTCAAAGTGTTTCAGTGTTGTGCTGGGAAGATATTCTTGGTAATACAAGACGTGGGTTTTGCTACCTCTGTGTGTATGAATAACAGTATTCTGTTGGTGAAAGATGGGGGAGTGGTATCTCTTGGAACCTTTTGTCCACAGAAGGACTTCTTGCAAGAATGCTCAGTGATTTCTCCTCTGTCCCCTTGCTGATGCAGGAGTGTCGTGAGGGAACCAAATACCATTGGGGAGAGATCTTGCACACATATCTGCTGCCTTTGCATAGGCAATGTGCTGGTAAGGCTTCCGTGTGCAGCATGTTATCAAGTGAGATAAGTAAGCATGCCTTAAGCTAAGACATAGATTGTATCGGGCTCCATTTTTAAGCTGATTTCTAGTGAAAGCTATCAAGAGAACTTCTGTTGTGCTTGGAATAAGATTGTGAATTAAAGGTTTACTTTTATTCTGTGTCAAATCTGTTTTCATTCTTTATGCTCTTTTGCCACCTTCAGTCTTTCCTACGTTCCCTATAGCCATTGACTTTATCCATATGGCTTTTTCAAGTAAATAACATAGAAATGGGTTGCCAATGTCTGTGATAGCAAAGGAGTTGGCTTATTGTTCAGTTTTTTTCTTGGTTTGCTGGAACAAGAGAATATTAAAGTTTACCAAGAATCCACTAAGATACCTTTGTGCCTTAATGGCCCTGACAAACCTCACCTGGGGTTTCTAGTCAGTTCTCTGCCCACAGGTCTGGGACCTCCATTTCCTGTAATTCCAGAGCTGTCAGTCCTTGTTGGAGCTCTGTGGTTGGTGGTCTCCAGTGCTGTCTCCTGCTGCCCCAGATGGGGCTCCCTGAGTAGCCTCTGGACCTGGTTCAACCCCAGACATGCTTGGGGCTGTCAATGGTCCTGTTTCCAGCAAACAATTCCATACATCTGGCTCATCTCCTGAAGGGCTGTGCTTCAGTGGGTGATGATAGTTACCTGCCAGGGTCACCCTTGGCTCCCAGCTCATCCCCACCATGGGGCAGCCTTGCTCCTGCTGCTGCCCGGCCATGCCTGTGCTTCATTACAGCCCTGCCATCAGCACACACTTGTCTAAGCATTACAAAAGTCCTACTCTCTCAGACTGATACTTTCTGCGGTGCTCGAGAGTTTAGTGCCAGGCTTTTGGTTTTTAGAAGGACCTTGTTTTAACTTCTGATTTTCAGGTTTTACTTTTTTATTGGTATTCATATTGGGTATTAGTGGTGGCTCACTTAAAAATGAGTGGTTAGATGGACAGGTAAATTGTTTGTGCTTCTGCAAAGCCTTATTTTTTTTTTTTTGTAATTGTGGTTTCTGGGACATTATATGGTTGGGAGACATTATTCATTATTTTTTCTTTCTTTTATATGGCTACGAAGTATGTATTTTAAACAAAGGCAATTTCCACTTCGCAGTATGAACCTAAATTCCCAAGCATATGTTCCTACTAAAAATCCCTATTTAATTCAGCATGCTTATTAGAGTAAGCTTAATTTTGCAGAAATCAATTGATGCATAAATTTGAAGTATGATGGTGGGAAGAGGAAGAAAGTATCCAAAATAATCAAAACATGGAAGAAAAAGAAAAAAACAAAAAATACCCAAGGGTCCTGAAGACTTCAGTCTAGTTTCTCTCCAGAAAAATAAATCCTTAGATAGAAGATGTCAGTTTAAAAGTTGTGACATCTGTCTCTTTCATACCTGAAATATGAGGTCCGACACAAAAGACCCCGAGAGTGACCCCATAGTTTGGGAACCAGGAGTGGAAGGGGAGAGAAAAGACAAAGAGATGGTTATAGAACATGTTATAACCTGTCACAGTGAGACAAGGCTCAACTCAATCAGTTCGCACAGTATAGGTGGACACTTGTTAGATATATAGGTTTGCTTACCCTCGGTCAGAAAATGTTGGTGTGCAAGAGTGAACAGGAAGTTAACGTGAAATTTCTTGTGAAACTGAAGAAATCTGCAATGGAAACTTTTCACTTATTAACTGAGGCCTACAGTGAGGAGATCCCAAAATGAAGTTTATGCTCAAAGGAACTCATTTTTTGTGAGCAAAAATGATAGAGATCCTCAGCAGCCTTTCAGACAACGATTTCTTGAATGTCGGCAGCATCATATGCAGCTGTGTGTTAACTCAGAAGGGAACTGTTTTGAAGGTGATCATAGTTGATTTTCTTAATTTGTTAAATAAAAAGTTACACCTTTTTTTGTGTTTGACCTCATTCTTAAAACAAATCCTTTTTTAAAAGCAGAATGAGTTCCTGGTTATCTGGTTAGATTTTTATAGGCTTGCTTTATTTTAATTTTTTGTTTTGCTTTAATTGTAGTGAAAGTATGAGTTTGAGGAGGAGAGTGCTGTGCACGCCTGTATAGTTTGGTTTACTTGGTTAGGGATGTTGCTGCTCCTTGGCAGTCTTTTAACTAAGAAGGGATATCCTGTAATGAAATAATCCTTTGTTTGGAAGACCGAACCCCTTTATCTCAGGTCTTCTTCTTTTAGTTGTGTACAAAATAACTGAATAAAATTGGATGCTCCTGATGCTTTTAAGATTATACAAATATAAAGAAGCTAAATACCTTGTTTGCTTTAGGAACCTGTAAGTGACCAGTGTCTTTTGAGATCTTATTTAGAAAGCTTACCAGAAGCTTTGTGGGTGTCAACTTAACAGAAAACCCAAGTGGAAAGTTGGTCAAATATCCAGAAGATGTGTAAACAGAAAAGTTAAACATGGGCATTGATTAGAGAATTAATACTTGTTATAGGCTGGACCAATTGGAGCTGGTTTGAACTGTCTGAGCTTCACCACTGCAATTCTTTCTTTACTTGGAAACTAATTGAAGTACCACATTTTGTATGAAAGAGTTGTCATCAGACATTCATGTATATTTAAATGAAATGAAAGAGAAACACAAAGTGGAACCATTAATCGATTTGTTTGTCTTTGCCTTTAGAAAATAGTACTGTCTGATTGCCTTCAAAAGAATTGAGGAAAAACTCCTTTTGCTTTACTGGTTCTTGAAAAATAGAGGAAATATTGGCCTCGTTTATGTAAGCATATGATGTAACTTAATTTGCTATCTATGTCAACATTTCCTTTATACAGGAACTAACAGTAATGCAAGATAAGATATTTATATTTTTTTTTTTTTTTAGAAATTGAGTTGGCTAGCTAAGATTCTCCATGTATCTGACTTAGAGCAATCTGCAAGCCAGAGACTGAATAAAAATGCTCTTCTAGGACTAAGGCATAGTCATCCCCACCCTTTTTTCTTTGAAATTTCCTTACATTCTTCCCAGTTTTCAAGTTCATGCTGTAGTTTTGGATGGGTTGGTAGGCAAGGTAATTGCCATGTGGTTGGGTTGGGGTTAAAGCACTAGCCTGGCCTGTGTGTTTTAGTACATAGATCTGCCATTCTCCTGAGTGATGTTGGACAAGCTGGTTAATGTTTGTTTCAATTCCTCCTCTGTGAGTCATGGGTAACATGTCCCTGCCTCATCAGATTGTTGTGAGGATGTATTCGTGTGTCTTTGATAGCTTCTGATGTTACAGTGATGCAAGGTATAACAGCTCTCTTGTGCAGTGATGTGAAAAGTATATCTGTACCCATGAATGTTAGAAATGGGGCATTTAAACAATAGTGGCTAATTTGATAGGCTTGTTTGCACTTCAGTCAAATAGCACGTGCCCCTCTGGTAGAGCTAGTAGACTGTCAGGGGAGTTGCATACATAACCAGTGAGAGGTTGCTTGTGGTTTTCTGTTTGTGTGGGGTTTCTTTGTTTTGCTTTAACCCCCTAATAAATGCCAAGATGCAGTGGCTTTGGAAAATACACTTTATCAAATATGTGATAGTTGCGTTTCTGTATAATGATAATCACTGTAGTCAATCAGTGTGCTTCTAATAATCTCCATAGCAACTACATTCAGTAAAAAGTGCAAATAACTGATTCATGCAGTTCTATGCCAAATGATACATGTGAGCAATGTGTCTGTTTGAAATGTCACATACAGCTAAATGATGCATCCTCAGCTGGAAATGCTTTCCGCTGCATCTCATAAGAAGCAAGGAAATGGGAGCTGGGTTTTGTTTGCAGTGTTACTTCTTAAGGGAAATGTACTGTTAAATGCCAGTGTTAGTGTCCCCCTATCTGTTTCTCCAGAATATTCAAACGAAACCAGGAAGGCTTGGTAGCAAGTAATTTGCTTTTTATTTTATCCCTTTATGCATCTGGAAACCAGTTTTAAAGCTGGTTGTGCCAGTGCAACTTTTTAAAAAAGTGGATTTCACAGATAAGGATCATAGCTTCTTAAATGTTATTATTTCTGTATCTCTAGTTCTTCTGCCTACTTTGTATTTGTTGCAGGTGTCCCTGATAAATTTCAGGAGTAGTAATTGGAAATGACATCCATGATATCTGTTCCCTTCTGCCCACTAGGTTTTATCCTGGTCTCTGATAGCGGCTTCTGCAATTACTCATTCCTCCTGACAGAGTCAAATGGAGATTTACTTTGGATCTGGAAGTGAGCAAGATGTCAGGGATTGCCTCTGAGGAGCCTTCTCTGAAATGGCTGGGATGCTTTTTGCCTTTCACATGCATACCTTAGGTTTGATTTTTCAGAGGTGCTGAGCTCCTGCATTTCCTGCTGATTGCAGACAGCCTTTCTTCTTTCAAAATCACACCTCTTTTAAATGCCCTTATTTCTTAGCTTTTTAAGCTAGCTTTCAAAGCTGGCCTGAGGGCACCAAAATTTAACTTGAAGATTATGTTATAGACCCCTGTGGTGGGGGTAATGGTGGGAGAGTTAGCACCTCTGGATGTGTGCCCTGTAGAGATGCCCGTTGTACTGAGCTTCTCAAAGAACAACTTTGCAGTGAAATCCATGCTTTAAATTCAGCACCAAAATGAAATTTTGGAAGATTTGCTGTGTAAGATGTTCTTTTGGGAGATGTAGTAAGTGCCTGGCAATCCTGTATGTGGAGATGTTTATTATATGGTTTTAAGTATGACTCTCTTCCTTTAAGCTTCTTTTTTTTCCACTGATCTTTAAGAACATCTTATTTCCTGCTTAACTACTTATTTGTATGTATTTTGCAGGAATCCCCTGAAGCACACGCTGGGAATGGACAGCTACCTCTATTTCTGGAGGAAAGTAGTGCCAATTGAAGAAGCCTTCAAGGCAAGTCGACAAGTGTGCTGATAAACCCTTGGAAGAGTATAGGGAAGGAGCGACCTTCCAGGCCAACAACCATGCCTTTCGGGCTGAAACTGCGGCGGACCAGGCGCTACAATGTCTTGAGCAAGAATTGCTTTGTGACAAGGATCCGTCTGCTGGACAACAATGCGATTGAGTGCACTCTCTCTGTGGAGAGCACGGGACAGGAGTGCTTGGAAGCTGTCGCTCAGAGGCTGGAATTACGTGAGGTAAGAGTAACCCAAAAGACCATCTGTCACTGTATAATTCAACACATTTTTAGCTCAGGCAGTCTGTTTGTTTGAATCATGTTATTCTCTGAGCTGCATGGATATGATCAGCAGCTGGAGCTTGGACAAACATGGTTGCATGAAAATTGAAGGCAGAACAGCACTTGGG
The DNA here is from genome assembly GCF_017976375.1 of Cuculus canorus. Classification (NCBI taxonomy): domain Eukaryota; kingdom Metazoa; phylum Chordata; class Aves; order Cuculiformes; family Cuculidae; genus Cuculus; species Cuculus canorus. The sequence continues at coordinate 94,846,805 of NC_071403.1, forward strand.
CTATTGTGCTGTTGCTCATTTGTCATAGCTGTGATAGCTGTTTGTGATACTGAGATGACATTTCTTCTTTTTTTAAGAAAGTGATGGGTGTTATTTTCTAAAATGTGATGCCAAGCACCAAGTTACAATAACTTTTAGATGAATGTAACCCCTGGTTTCACCAGCACTGCTGGTTGAATTACGCCAGTGAGGAGGAGACCACTGACTTTTAAATATCCACTTTCTTATAAATATAGTTTTGCTACTAACATACTGACAAAGGCAACAGTTGTGTTAGTAGCAGGAGCAACTAGTAACAGCTTGCGGATGACGAGTTTTTTCTTCCTTTTGTTTAACTGAGGTATTTCACAGCCGAAACTCTGAAAGGCTTCTTTTACATTCCCAGTGCTTATGAAAAGCCCAAAGAAACCCAGTCTTACTTCATTAAAGACCGAAGTCCTTTATTTTCTACTTCTTGCTGTAGACTTCAGTGTTTAAGTGTTGAGGACTTTTTAGAAATACCTCTCTAAGGTGCATGGCACAAATGAACTATCTTTCCTTATTTACCTTATATGGATCCCTTACATATACCCTGCATGCTTCTAGGCTTTTGCAAATCAAATTGAAAACTATTCCCTGGAAATCACTGTGTTATCATCTGACTGTCTTGGCTGATGCTTTCTATAAGCACAGCTGGAAAATGTAATAGTCTTGTGGTGTCTTACATTTGTTGGTCTAAGGCCCTTTGTAATGGTGGCAGCTGGAAGGAAATAACTAGTGCAGATGAAAACTAAACTAAATCTGTGTTTTGTACATCAATAATGATAAAGACTGGGAGAGAAATCTCACTCTGTATGTGTATGTGCAAAATAGGAGAATGTACAGGTAGGAATAGGGCAGGTCAGAATATTACATAGTGATTTTTCATACTTTTTTTTTTTTTACTGTGGATTATAGTAGAATCATCTTCTTTCTCCCCTTCTAGAGATGAAGTTTTCATAATAATTCCTTTTTTCTTTTCTTTCCCTTTCTGCTGATGATGATTTAGTGCATCCTTATAGAGAGGTTAGATCCATCTCTTTCATTCCAGTGCAGAAAGAAATGAAATGAATGAAACGATTCTCCTCCTATTCCTTATGGGCTTATCTAGTTGTTGCAGCAGAAGTCTGGGGCTTGATGATTCTCTCTGGACCTCCACCTGCATTTGCGAACAATAGCACTGTCAGTGGGTTAGCATTCTTTTCCACAAAGCATTTTGTGATTTCAGAACGTGTTTTGTTCCACTTTGGAACATGGCCTGAAGTTTCAAAATTTTCCAGAGAAAAGAGATTGGACAGTAGAATAGCAAAGGAAGTTGTTTTGGTCAGTGTTCAATTTCTGTTTCTTTGGGGTTCTTTTCATTTTTGAAATTATTTGTGCCATGCAAAAAAGAAATATGTTAGTACAAAAAGTTTGTTTCAAGATAAAAAAATACTTTGACGATATAGAAGAGAATGCTTTGATGTTGTTGGAACACTTTCCCCTTCTTTCATCACTCTCCCCACTTTTTTTCTAAACAACTTTTTGGCAACGTTGAGCCAATTTTCTTAAGTTCAGATTTCAACAGTACAGCATTTTTTTACAGTTGTTGTGTGTTTTTGTAATATCTCTTTCTTTTTTGTTCTGGTAGCATCCGTTGCTGCTTTAGATTTTCAGCAGAGAATTACTGGTCTATTTCAACTCTGAGAGTGTCTCTCTGTATTCTCTTCTGCTCCTTTAATGAGGAATAATCAAAGTTAGCAAGCTCAGATGTGCCTGATGCTGTCCTTTCTCTCAGAATTATTCTGCTGCCCGTCCTAGTATTCCTGCCATGGCATACAGGGAAACTAGGCTGATGGAGTCATTTGGTGACTGTCTACTTCCCTCTCTAGGCTTACCTTCGTTTCTTAACTTGCTGGCCAATCAAATTCTAAAGAAGGGTCAAAAATACTTTGACAAACTCAAATTTCTACAAGGTTTGAGCAACTGGATAGCTGAGTAGAGGAGAGAACGCCATTAAGTGTACAGAGGAGAAAATCCTTCCAAATGTCAATATTGGAGAGAGACTTTAAATTCCCCAAATGCAGCAAAAACTTCAGCTGGAATATGCCTTTTTATAGAAATTCTGATCAGCAAACTGTGATGTACATGTAAGAGAAAATCTAACCTTCATTAAATCCTGTGTTCACAAACAGTACTGAAACAGTGTTTATCTTCTCCATGCAGTCTCAGGTAAGAATGTATGTCCTCTTAAAAGTAAAGATCAATTTTTGTTTGATACTTTAGTTTGATCTTATGTTTAAATAAATCCTAGGTGTACCCCAACGTTTACCTTTGTGTCAGGAACACATTCATGTTTCACTGAAGCTGATTTCTTAGATATAAAAAAACCGTGTCCAACCCTCTCCCCCTCACTAAAAAGCAAAAGTGTTTGAGATTACTGTATGTATTGTTCTGAAGGAGTGTCAATCATTATACCACACATGACTGAAAAATGATATCTAATGGATTATGCATATTTCTGTTTGATCTCTGGGGAATGCAACTCCCTCCCTGATTGAGTCAGGGTTCAGGAATAGGTCAGGAGAAAGTGTAGCCGTGTAACTACTGTAAAATCTGGGTTTATCCTTTTCAGCAAAGCTCTTGACAAAGTGTCAGATCTTCTAGTTGAATAGTTACTGATTCCAATAAAATTAGCTCTTATGCCATTACTTGACATGTAAAGACAAGAAGAGCGGAGAAAGGGAAAGGGAGGAAAGACAAGGCCAGAGACATAATTTTACAACCTTGTATGTATGTGTGGAGATTATAAAAAGGACTTTTTTCCCCAGCATAATGCATTTTTCCCTTCAAGTGAGACTAAGTGAACCTACTTGAAATATCAGAGTAATCTGTACAAGTCTGTTGTGAGACTTTTTCTCTCTCTCCTTTTTGTTTTCCTTAATTCACTTTATAAAATTATAAAAATTGAAAGATAGAATTTTCTGATGTATTGTAAGAGGGGAGGGAAGTGGCAAGAAGGTCCTTTCCAACCAAAATTATTCTTTTGAGCTGAATTTCACAGTGGTACTTCCAGCACTATGGTACTGCAAAAGCCAAACCAAAGCAAGAGGGTGGTGGGCCAAGCACCTCAGGTGGACGCTGGCTGCTGTGCAGGGGTGACCTTTTGCTGCCATTCTGACCTCTTCTTTGTGCCCTAGGTGTCTCCTCTTCATAGAGCGCAACTGAAAACCTGTGTTGGACAGCCAAGTTGCCTCAAAGTTTGGCTTGGTTTGACTCGCCTTTCCAGCAAAGCTGGGATGGGTTGCAGGCAGTGCTTGGACAAGAGACCCTCTAGGAACAATTGGCTGTTGTAAATGGAAATTTCCCCTCTGTGTGAGCACCCCTGGGATAGCAGGGTTTAATGCTTTTTGACTGGTGGAGGTGGAACTCTGCCGCTTTCACAACGGTAAATAAATCTTAAGTTGGCCACTTTAATAGATACTTTTATAAACACCAAGGCTGTCTTGTTGGGTCCTTTTGTATGAGACTTGCTGGTTTAGTGAGTGTCTGTCATCTCCTGTTGTTACAATCCTACTTTTCTTGCCTGACATAAAGGCACAGGTCGTTCTGAACTTTGAAGTAGAGCTAGCTGGGAGTCCAAAATGAATATATTCCTTCCTGGACTGGCAGCAATTTGTAAGATTTCTCAGCGAAGGTTTTGTGCATCCAGTTTACTTCTGTGATTCGTCATATTCCAAAGATTGCCTTTTCATGTAGTGTTGTTGGGGCATGCAGGCACTCTAGTTCTTGTTCCATACTTTAGCAGAGGACTGCAGTTCCTGGAAGAGTGTAAGCCAGTTTCCTTGTACCATGTATGAAGTCATGTGTGGTAAGTAAGACAAATTTTTAAACCTTGAGAGAAGATTAATGTAAACTCTTTTCTAACAGAGCTCTTTGTGTATTTGCACATTAGGCAGACTGAAGCACTAGCAACTGAATCTCTTTGTATGCACACATCCATTCTGCAGGGATTTAACATTGTGGAAAGCTTTCCTTCAGTGTGTATCACCAGTCTGTGAACTGTGACCGGAAAAAGGATTACTTTTTTAGAAGTGAAAGCATCATTCACTTTCTTTGCCACTTTGCTGATGTATCTACCAGACCAGCCCATGTTCCTTCAGAGCCTGCCAGGTGTAGGTATTGGTATTTATTCCAGGAAAACTGGAGAAAAGTCAGTGGTTCACTTTGTACCGATGGACAAACAGACCAGTTGTTGGAATCAACCTAGTTTTCAATCAGCTGCTTAGAGAGAAGAAGACCCCCCTTTTATATTCCCCCATCTAATTTGTGGGGTTTCTCTACCATAAAAATGTTTTGTGGACTGGAGCGTATGGCAATGCAGGATTCAGATTCTGTAAGGCCTTCTGGACAGTCATGTCATGGTCCAGTTTCCAGTCCCACGTTCCTCTGTTCCTTTTTAAGAATTACTAAAATTACAAAGGAAGAGAGTCTCTTCAGGCATCCACAGTAGTGGCTACAGAAGTCCTTCCCCTCTGTAGTCTGTTTAAAAATGCTAACGTTTTCAAGAAAAGTGAAGTTCATAGCAAGGGAAAACTGATATTCTGATAATCTGAGTTGGTTATCTGTCCAACATGCATGCATTTGTGACTTGAGCTCTGCTCTGCAGTCCCTGTGCTTCATCTGCAATTGCTCGATCCACTCCAGGTTGCTTTTCAGGGGAACAGTCACCTTTCAGTTGTGTGAAATGCATGCTGCCATGGTTGGTCCACTGTATCTGCTTTAGTCTAGAAGCTTAAACGCTGCATTCCCTTCGCTTCTTATTCCTTGGAAGTGATTCAGGATTCTGGATTTGGTACTTGAAGAGCCATCCACTGTAGCAATTCTAAATTTCTGTTGTCATACTGCTCCCACTCAAAGGTGAGGGACACTGTTCATATGAGCTGTTTCATTGCAGTACTCTTAATGCACTGAATAACTCTTACAGACTTCAAACTCCAATTCACCTTGGTTGCTAGATGTTTTACAGGTACTTGACACTGCAAATTTCACCCCTAGTTGTTTACTTTTTAAAGTAATATGGAAGATCTGTTTTCACAACTCTGCACTGTTTCTTGTTGAGTGTGAGGATTAAAGCATTTCCCTTGTGAGCTGGTAAAATTGCTGTGCTTTTTTCTGTCCTCACATGAATTCCTTTCCTTTGCTGTGTCCTCTGCCTCTCTTGCCTTCATTTTAATATAATTACTCTCATGGTGAGCTTGTCAGAAAGAACTTTTTATCCAGTGATGACTACAGAAAGTAGACATGTTCCAGTGAATTGGTTAGTTTTAAATTTATCCTATGGGCGATGCTGACTTCTTGATTTATTTGTGCCCTGGATTGACTGATTTATTGAAGATGCCTTTAAGTGGTAGAAGGAAATATTGCATTGATTCTCTTCAAAAAGAAACACTAGCTTGCTTCACTATACCGAACAAAGGTTAAAGCAAAAGGGTTGAGCAGGATTCCAGCTGTACTGCAGGTTTGTCAGGCTTAATTAAGGAATCAAGCTGAATTAGTTATCACCTTAGTTAAATGCTAATCTGGGCAGCCTCCAAAGCTGAAAACATGAATGTAATGAGACCCTAAAGTAAATACACCTGTACTCCAATTCAGAGTTTTTGCATATGATTCTCTCTTGCAAGACCTCAGCTATAAAATGGTTGGAGTGATATTGCCCCTGCTGGCTTGTCGTTTCTACTCATTTTAATTTTTTGACATTGGATTAGTTGTGTTGTATGCTATGTCATGGTACATGCGATTGTTTGTAGAGAAGTATCCTTACCAAAGGGAAGCAAGTTATTGATGGTGGCTTTTGCAAAGTGTAACAGTTGTACTTTGTCTTCTTCTTTTGAAGACTTCATAATTGCAAGCATGAACATCTGGGAAATATGGTTGGTGAAATCTTGATGGTTTATTTATAGGCCAGACTTCTTTAATATCATAGAATCATAAAATTGCTTTGCTGGAAAAGACCATTGGAATCATTGAGTCCACTGCTAAATTGTATCCCTAAGCATTTTATCTACACATCTTTTAAATACCTCCAGGGATGGTACTTATTAAAAATAATTTCAAATGGAAGCTTTATAAAACAGCAAATAGTGGGGTTTTTTTATTCTTTGTCTCAAGCATCTTTATTTAAAATGTGGTGCTATGTATAAAGGATTGTGGCTGCCTATTGAATGACTGTTGTCCAGGTAAATTAATCTATAACAACAAAATATGTATTTTATTTGTTTAGGCTTAATCTAATCTATGGAAATACTGGAAAGCTTTGATTGAATAGATAGTTAATTGGATTAAAGCCCAAAAAAGTTTATTGAAATAAAATGGGAGAAATGTGCAGAAATAGAAATGAACTCACTTTCAGATCCTAAATCTACTTGGTGTCCACAAAAGTTCTCATAGTTTCTGTTTCATTCATTACAGTGTTAGTACAGATTGGTATTTTGTATTGAAGACACTGCTGGAAATCTCCACGTGCTGTCAGCTGAAATACTGAAGATGAATATGTTGATATGAAGTTCACATTAGAGCTACAGTCAGATTTCAAGGCAACTGATGGATTAGTTTCTTTGCTAAATGGGAACACCTTTTTTCCGCCTTTTCTTCAGATCTGTTAATTGTGGTACTTACTGTTATTACAGTATGCGTTTGCCCACATAGGTAGATCAGGTATTTAATACAGTGGTTTAAGGGCTTTTCGATAGACTCCTTCATGATGGATTGGCTGTTGCTTCAGCTGCTTAATACCAATTTATAGGTTTGAGGCTCTAGTTCTGAACACTGTTCCTTGTTAATTGCTCTCCACCAGCAGCAGTACCATGTGGCTTATGCAGAAGGTACCACAGCCATTGATATTTACACAGGGTAGGAAATAGCTGAGGTTTTTAGCCTGTTATTTCTGTAAAAGCCCAGAGCAAACAACTTGTGTGTGTATGGCGCACGTTTTAAGTGTAACGCTTGTCCATCATAAAACCTTGTGAGTGCATTAAAAAAAAGTAAACATTTTCTGTGTTGGGTAAACGGTTCTGGTATCAGTAGATATACTTTGACATATGCATGTGGGTTTGCAGTCTTTTTTATAGTGGAAGAGTCATTGTCTTTTGTCTACAGTGGGCATGATGTAAAGTCTCATGAAGCCTTTGTGCTTTGAACCAGACAGTGTTTGCCGTCTGTTCACAATACACAGGTGTAAAAGAAAACAAAGACTCAGACACTTCCTGTAAATCATCTGTCGTCTGTGACATAATGTCAGCTAGAGCTTTTTAATATGCATTTGGGAGAGATAGTAAGGGGCAGATAGTACTCCATGAAGTACATTATATTGCAATATTGATTTGTTACTGTCTTCAAGATTGTCTTAAAATAAAGAAGGACAACAAAAAAGAATTTACTCTGATTTTGCGTTGAGAAAAATTTACACAGTGCCGTCTGTTCTTATTTGCATTTGTGTCATTGATGATGTGTGATCTAGCTGAAAAAGGTAAACTGACACTATTTTGTTTCTATATCTAGACACACTACTTCGGCCTTTCGTTTCTCAGCAAGAGCCAGCAAGCCCGCTGGGTTGAACTGGAAAAGCCTCTGAAGAAGCAGCTGGACAAATTTGCCAATGAGCCTTTGCTTTTCTTTGGGGTAATGTTCTATGTGCCCAGTGTTTCCCGACTGCAGCAGGAGGTAACAAGGTATGTGGTTTCCCTCTGTTCACACTGTTGTGATATAGCTGGAAGGGAACAGACCGTTGTTCTGTTTCTGATAATCAGTATTTGCTTAGGTATCATCTGGCTCTTTCTTTCCTGGTGATTGTCTAAATAGGAAAAAAGTGAGAGAAGTCACCACTTGATTATATTTGTTTGCGAGAAAAAAAAAAGCTATATTCGTGAATGATAATACTTGAACTCAACTGCAGAAACAAAAAGGGAACAAAACATATATGTTTAAAAACCTGACATAAATTTTAAAAAGGACTGTGGTGACCATGCACTTTTTCTGTAATCTCCTACTGATTAAAAGGAAGCCATGGATGAAGGACCTCTATATACAGTTTTAGTTTATTATTTTTATGTCTACCTGTGCTTTGCTGAAAGTGAACTTGGCATTATCCCACTCTTCATTTTTCCTCTCAAGCTTCAAAAAGGATTCAGATTGTTAGAGCATTAGTCCTTTAATTATGATCAGGGTGCACCTTTGCAAACAACTTCAGTTGGAAGTTTTATTATTCAAAATTGTATTTATTTATTATTCTTTTATTCAAAGCCCTGGGCTGCAGTTATGACAATGCAACTGTTTAGAGGGGCTATTCTTGTAAACCACATCACTCTGGTTTTTCCACATCTGTGTTGTATTTAAATTTAAAAAAAAAAAAAAAAAGAGAGAGAGAGGGGAAAAAAAAAAAAAAAGCCCACCTCACACAGAAAGAGGTGGGCTTGTTTTCTTTTTGACCAAAGTTATTTAATTTATCTAGTCTAGAGCAAAGTTGAATCAGCTCAGCTAGAGGTAAAGCCTGGAATAAGTGGGTGAGGGCTACAGAAGCCTCCCCACTGAAAATGTGCCCTCTTGCTTCAAACATGAAAGTCACCATGTGGTCATCATGTTAAAAACGTAGAAAAAGAGTGGTTTTAGTGTTAGAAAGTGCGCAAGATGTGAAGCGTTTTTGGGTTTGGTTTTTGTTTTTCTTTTGTTTTTAATGCAGATTATGTATTTAAGGATTTTTTCATTACACTGAACACAAGAATTGACTTTGGTAGGATGCGAAAGATTTCTTTCTTAAAATGACAGCTGTCAAGCAGTCTCTTGGCTACTACATGTGCAGGATTCTTGCCAAATGGTAGGCTGAAAGCATCATAAACCTTGAATTTCCCTGGTTATAGATTGAACATCAATGCTTGTCTGTATCTTTGTGTTCCTGCTTTGTACGTGTTGAGAGAGGAAAGCCTCATACCTTTTCCTTCAGAATTATTTAACGTGCAGTCGGAATGTCTGAAATGTTCTGTTGCTCATGTTTGTCAGCCTAGTCCTGGCCTTATTGTGTGCAAGGAAGCACTGTAGCTACTTGGATGCTATTATCTCTTCAAGCTGCAGCCTGCAGTGCTGATGGCTCACTCATAGCTCACCTGCAGAGGTGAATTTGCTCATTCTGCCCAGGTTGGTAGTAACAAAACATTTCTTTGTCAATTGAACTTCACAGCACTCTCAATTGGAGCAGCCGCTGAATTATTTTGCTTTCTGAAGTGAATGATAACATAAGCTGCAGCATCTTACAAGTGCCTCTTAAAGTTTCTTTAAGTGTCTGTAGCAAAACAAACAGCTTATTAATGGATCTCAGATACAGAATAGCCTGTTAAGATTTTTGTTTCCTGAAGTGGAATTGCTTCAATGTAGATGACGTGATGGCAGCAAACCTTCAACTGTGCAGTTCTAGATGGATGCCGTAAATGTCATGTTTGAAGCAATGAGTAGTGGGGACATAGAGGACTCTTCTGAAACAAATGATGGAGAAGACTTTGTCTAAAGTGGGATTAGATGGACAGATGGTGGGGGTTTTGTACAGCTTTGTTGGCTCATGGTAAACTGATTGAACACTTGTTTTGAAATTGAGAAATTGGCAGCTTTTAGGATTAGGCTTGATCATGATACACTTGCCTGTGACGCTGAGGTAGGCACTAGACTCGGCCACTCAGTGCCTATGTATTTGACTTATATTTACGCAGGAATGACAAATCTGTCTTAAATCCAGAACTCGTGATCAGACACTCATCTGCTACTGGGAAGCTGCAGAACTACTGCAAACAAACCAACCCAGACCCATAACAAAACCATCACCAAAGGCTAAAGCTGCAAAGCTAGTGACAACACTGCTAGTGGTGAGCTTGTTACCTTTTTAACCTTCCCATGGGAGAAATATCTTCAGCGCTGAGCTTGCCTGGCCATGTTTGGAACTTGAGGTGAAACCCATCTCTCAGTCCAGGCTTTTAGTTAATTGTACTCTCCGGAATTTCCAGAGTTGATTAATATTCCTTGAGGTTGATAAAGTCTTCTGAGAATACTTCAGCAAACACATAATCCACAAATATTCAAAAAACAAGGGATTGGTTTACCAAGATGGTTTACTCTGCCTCTAGTCTGTAGGATTTTAGACTTTGGCTTGACAGTTGGTTTTGATATTTGTCCCAAACTGAATATTCCTCTCTGCTTCCAGCAGCAGCGTCCCCTTGCACCTTATGTGCTGTGATCAAAAAGAGGGAAATTGATCCAAGGCTTTTAGGTTTTGTTGGTTGAGAGGAGCATTAATTGGGAGTTGATCAGTGGCTCTGAGGAAGTGTTCCTTAATTTTTATTTGAAAGACCATTTGACTCTTTAAAACAGTCTGTGGAACCTAGTGTTCTGCTGTTGTTTGGCAGTTGGGACCAACAGGAGGAATCCTTGTGCAAATAAGACAATTCATATTTAAATGAAGCCGTAATAATTTATTTATAAAATCATAACATTTTACATTTTATCATTGCTGTTGGATGTCTGAAATGCTAATTAAGCTCCTGGATTTTAGCTGCCTGCAGGTGTTGGTAGTGGTCAGAACCTCTTCGTGGTTTTGCTGGTAACTTCCTATATTGCACAAGTCAAATGGGGATGCAGAAATAAGAGTGAGTAACACTACTCCAAGTGCTCTCCTTTAGTGGTGAACAGACTCTGTGCAAACCTATTCCTATATAAGATGCTGGGAGAGGAGTGGAATAGTAATCTAATAAGAAGTCAGTGCTGTCTTTCAGAGGAACAATGTGTCACTTGACTTGCTGAAGCAAAATGCAAGTAGCAGTGCTAACCACAGAGTTGTGGAATGGTTGAGGTTGGAAGGTACCTCTGGAAATTGCTCAGAGCAGAGTCAACTAGAGGAGATTGCTCTAGGACTCTGTCTTATTGGATTTTGAATATCTTGATGAATGAAAAGACTCCACACCTTCTCTGGGGAACCTCTTCCAGTGTTCAATCACCCTTGTAATAAAGAAGAAGGGGTTTATATTTAGAAGGAATTTTTTGTATTGCAGTTTGTGCCCAAATGACTTCATAATTTCAAAGGTGTGGATGGGTGTTGAGTGACTGAGTAAGTGAATAGGTTGACCATGTACCTATTTATTGAGGACCTGTAGAGCTTCAGGTGCCTGTCCTAAGCACAAGCACAGCCATGACTTAATGTGGGATGCCTGTAGTTAATTTGTAAGAGGTACTTCTGATAATATAAGAAGGAGAGGCCTGTGGGATCCTTGGGAAATAAAATGAGAAGATAAGACTGCTAGAGCAGTCTACTCTGCTAGAGCGGTCTACTTTGCTATTAGCTCTTTAAAGTAAACTTCTGAGGCCTTCAAGAAAAGATGAGGTGAAGAATACTCTGGGGATACATTAATCATTTTAATATGTCAGATCTGACTATGTGGCTTACAGATCTTCACTTCTTTTTTTACGAAATTGATGCTTAAAGATTCAAACATTAGTGATGTGGGGTTTTTTTCCTCCTCAGACAAAGTTAAATGGAGCATTGGGACAGGTTGAAGCACCAGTAGGATATTAACAGTCTTGTTAAGTTAGTGATTTTGAGTGCGAATGGTGAGACTTCTCAGGACAGTTGCGTTTCTTGACCTGTGACAGAAGCTTCCTGTGGATGTCCTAGGGGAACACATAGAAAGTAGCATATCTGGCTCTTCTCTCTGGTAATGGCCATGAAAGAAATGTTAGTGCTATGCTTTCCTTTCAACATAATAGCATTGTAGTCTTGGCATTCAGACTTCTCCTAGGAGAGCTGTTTCCTACCTTCTAGTCCTCTTATTTCCCTGCTCTTTTAACTCTTGTTTCTTTTGTCTTGGGTTGAGAGTCCCATCTGTACATAGACCCAGATCTTAATCCTGTCTCCTCCAAGATCTCCCCTACATCTAGTCCTGGCATTCTACCTGCAAGCAGTCCAACAGACATCTTCCAGGAGGAATTATGAATCGGAGCCCCATGATAATTTCTTAAGGAAATTATCAGTCAGTAGGAGTTTCACCGTGTTGTAATTGCTGTAGTTGAAAATTTCTAGAGGAATTTGAGATAAATCAGACTTAAAAAATCCAAGCAAACAAACAAAAATACGTGCTCCAGGCTTGATGGCAACTACAGCAGGGGTCGTTTGGGTGGGAGTGTGGGGTTGGCACATTAGCAAAAAGCATTTTTCATGGAAGGCTACTTAAAGAACCTGTTTTTAGTCATCCAGCTGTTCTCAGAGTGAGCAGCTATTGCAGGTGGAGATGCTGTGCATGCTTTTGGCATATTTAAAGCACCTGGGATCTGCATACTGTCTGATATAAAGCAGTCTTTGTGATGCCTTGTAGAGTAGATAGTTGCATAGATTTGAGGTATAAATCTGCCTTTTATTTTCTGCTAACTTCTCTGAGGGGAGGCATCCTTTCAACAATTTATTTTTAAAAAAAAGTCTTTGTACAGTGTGTAAAGTAAACAAGCTTGCTTTCATTGTGCTCTTGTTCCAAAAACAGAGAACCCACACACTCTTGTGGCTTTCTGAAAATGTGGGTGCGATGCTGCTTTCTGTATGAGTATCAGACAATCCATAGCTTTTTTTCCCCCTCCCCCCCCACAGTTCTAGCAGCAAACTGAAGTTACATTTTGCTTACCACAGTATCTTTATACTGCTGTGCCTCCTGTGAAGGAATGAAGGTGTGCTTTGGTCTAGTTTTCTTTTTTTCTTCCTTGGAAGAAGCTTTCAGCATCTTACTATGTGCTCTGTGACCAGTAATATGGGATGGTGTTTGTGGTGTTGCAGATTGGGGCATAATCCTGAAAAACAAGAGCACTTCCTAGAATGGGTAGCACCAGCGGAGCTGGGTCCCTATGGTGCTGTGCACAGTAGGACTGGTATGCACTGCTCTGTAGGGAGTAGCATATTCCAGCATTTGCCCTGTGCTGCATTGGACTTTTGCCCATAGTTCAGCTGTCAGCTCTGCATTTTCCCTGAAGAACGTGCTGTACACAGCTTTCCTGTAAAAGAAAACATGGAGTGTTTGGAATGGGATGGCTGCACCTGCAAAATGCAGGAATGAATGTGTTTGCAGGTTGAAAATTAAGAGTCTGTGGCTTCCAGGCCTCTTTTCCAGGCGGCCTGTGAAAAGTCAGCATCAGACTTATCCTCCTTTTCACTAACTGAACATTTATTTCCTCTTACCCTTTTCTTCATCATTATTTCTAGCTCTTTTTTTTCTGTTTGTCTTTTAAGGAAATATTGCTTCTTCACAAATCCCTGCCTTTCCCTTTCTTTATTTTTCTTCAGGTGTTAAGTGAAGAATTTTTAAACAGAAGCTCTAATACATACAGACCTACAGACTGTAAGGGCTGTATTCACTTTTTAAAGCATGTGAGAAAAAAGTAGACAGGAAAAAAAGTAGTGTTTGAATGCTTCATATTTACAGGAAAAAACATTCTGGCAAATGTACCTTTTTAAAAAAAACAAAAAACAAAAAACCAACAAAACCCCAGAACTGTGGACTTTTTTTCCTTCCTGTCAAAAAAAAGTCCTCCTTAAATGTCTCACCTACTTGAGCTTATCTTTGCTTTTAGTCTGCTTTACTTTACTTTCTTGGAGCAAGCTAAAGTTTCACCTCTTCCTGTGTTGCTAGCTTTTAATACAAGTATAATCAGCTGTAGTTTTGTACCAGTCACTGCTGTCTTTATGTGGTACTTTTAATTGCTGTGTTAAGGCTGGATATCCATATCCTCCTGTGTCAGCCTGGTTTTGTGGCAAGGTTGGTGATGTGGAACTCTCTTGGCTGTTAAGGTTATAAGGTACGCGAGGCTGCTTTTCTTTTCATGCTTGGTCACACCTGCAGCTTGTGGCAGTTTGAGAGTCTCCATGTGTACCTTGGTAGTTGATTTGAGCACTATGGTGACTTCGTTGTCCACGGTGATTATTTTGTATATCACAGTGCGTCAGAAAAAAACCAGCACGACATGTACCATCTGAGTTCAGGACAGCCTTGACTGGGACAAGCTGAATGAATAATACACCTCTGGTAGACCTATAGGATTGGGTTTTTTATGCCAATGGTTCTTAAAAGTTCAGCAACATTTAAAATACTTTTTTTTTTTTTTTTCAATGAAATTACAGAGAAATATCATGCAGGATGGGAGGAGAAAAAAGATGTGTGGTTAAGTTGGTTGGGTCAGCAAATGAGCAAGAAGCGAGTGATGTACAGCAAGTAGGAAGGTGGGGTATTTAAGAACCAAAAGGCCAGTCTGGTCTCTCACGCTTGGAGGTTTAAATCAGGATCTAACCAGTCAGTGTTGCTGGTGTAACTGAGTGGAATAAAGTTTGGTAAGGCGGAAGTTTTGTCCAAATTTAGCTCTTGCCAGGAACCTTCGTCATTCCATGTTTACAGTATACTTTCCAGCACATGTTTTAAGAGTGTGTCTGCTCTTGGAGAGACGGTATCCGGAAGCTATTTACCTTCCAGAGAAATGAATGCAACCAGTTTCTCATTGCCCCCTTTTCTGGAAAATGTCATAACTACAGTGCATGTGCCGGTCAGCTGTGCCATGCTTACAGAGCAGCATTTTTCACACCATGCGAGTCAGGCCATGACACATAGCCTTCTCTTGGCGCTAGAAAGAGCTATGTGGCTTGGCCAGCTGGGAAGGTGATGCACCTCTTCACTAAGAAGCAAGACTGTTCTCTTCAACAGAAATATGATATTAATGATAACAGTCTCATGTTTTTCACTATTTCCAGTTAGAAAGTCTCTCTTGGTTCTCTTCTTTCCTTATATTCGGCTGGATTCGTGTATAGCTCCTTGTGTAGCTCCTTTCTTCCAACAGAATATTTCCAACTTTATATATATTTTATACATATCATATTTATGTTTTAGAGAGAGCTATAGGTCAATGGACTGTAATTTTAAATTTTTCACGTGAATTAAAACAGTCACTGCTATACATAGAAGTTGTATCAAATAAATGAATGTGCTGTCAGAATGGCAGACCTTAGAAATAGAAGATAATTTCATTCTGCGAATCCTGTTAAACCTTTTGTTCTTAACTAAATGATTTGGAGAGTTGAAATACTGGCAGATTTTTAAAGGCGAATATTGAAGAACAACTGTGAAGTGGCATGGGGTGCCAACAGACCTACATGTGATAGTACTACTTCTTTCTAACTGAATAACTAGCATACAGTGCTGTAGGCAGGTACTGTGTTGTGAAACACAGTAAAAGAAGAGTTAGGACAAGTACCAATGTAAACATTGATGAGACATTGTGTGGGGGGTCTCCCAGAGGAAGCAGCAGAAACTCTGGAGCAGAAATGTTAAAAATCGACAGGAGGGAAAGAAAGTTCTACTGGGACAGAATCCTGTTTTGTTTCGGACTGCGGTTGCCAGCCTGCCTGATTCTGCAAGTCCTAGTCCTGATTGTGGTCCTGGTGCTGATTGTCTCATGACTGGAACTGCACCATACTGCCCAAGATTGGCAGAAAGATAAACTCTGGGATTCATTGCCACGTGGAGGTAGTAGTAAACCCCCAGGGATCCCATCTCTGTTCTGTTGGACAAGAATGTGGATGGATCCTGAAGTAACTTGGCAATGTCAACCTTCTCCTTCTCCTTCAGTTTCTCCTTCTCCTTCAGTTTCTCCTTCTCCTTCAGTTTCTCCTTCTGTTTCTCCTCTCTCTGCAGGAATTTGGAACTAGACAGCAACTCTCTCAGCCACCCTTCTACTGTTTAAGAGCTCATGTAACCCAGGCAAGGGAGCAGCTCTGGAACTACTTGCAGGCTGGATGAATCTTAAGAACCCTGGGTGGCCACCCAGGCTTAGACAGTCTGGGGTATTTGCATTTTGGTGCTCCTTTGATGGTTTTATTGTTTTGTTTTAATTATTGGGTTTTTTTAGTATTAGTGGCTAATGCTGCATAATAAACACACATTAGGCTTGTAGCCTGCCTTGTTGTAAACAAGCTGATACTTAATTAGCTTTAATGTTGTTTTTAGAGGACAGCAACAACAAATAATGTGCAGTATTTGCTTGGGTCTTCTTCTGTTCATATTAAGCATATGTGTTGTTTTGCTTTTCAGTAATATTCCCGAGTGCTTTTTGGATTTGTATTTTAGTGGATGTTTAAACTTTGACTTAAAAAATAAGAACTTCTTCAAGGCAGACCTAAGATTCAACATTAATTCCCTGTTTATAAAATAATTTGCTGAGGAAGGCAAACCCTTCTCCCAGCTGACTTTCTTCAGTGAATAGGGAGCTTGTTCTTTGTGTGTCGGTTATTGAAAGCTGAGCTATTTGTGCCAGATATTTTAAGAAATTGTTGACAGTTAGATCTAATCTATTGCATTATACTGTGCTTTTAGAGCAGAAAGTGAATGTGTTTTCGTGTGTGTGGTTGGGCAGTACATATGTAGCAACTCTAAAAAAAAAAAAGTGTTGCATAACTCTAAATACAGCATTCAGGCTGCATTCTTGCTTTAGTGTGTTTTGAAGACAGTGGCTGTGATGGTTAGAAATGTTGTAACAGGAATGTCTTGGCATTAGGCAGTATCAGATTTACAGCTGATCGTGAGGAAATAATACTTATTTTAGATTCTGAGGTTTAGTCACGTGTTCTTAAATATCGCTGTCCTGATGGGAACTATTTGCATGTTTGGTTTTAGTAGAACAGATACTTCTGGAGTATTCTAGATTTTTTTACTTGGCC
This sequence comes from Cuculus canorus, assembly GCF_017976375.1. Lineage (NCBI taxonomy): Eukaryota > Metazoa > Chordata > Aves > Cuculiformes > Cuculidae > Cuculus > Cuculus canorus. The sequence continues at coordinate 94,863,576 of NC_071403.1, forward strand.
CTTTTAAATAGTAACAAAGGTTACATGTTGGGTTTCTACTCTTCTCACATGATAAAGACACACCATTTACACAAAATGCTGGAGCTTCCTGTCTGATATTAGGCAGACCAGCTTGAATCCTTCCATGCTTGTCATGCTGGTGGCGTCATATGCACTTGGGAAAAAGGCACTTTGTATCTTTCTCTCCTGTCCACCTGGTGCTGTTGGAGACACTGAACCTGTATGTTGGTTGTATGGCTTGAGTTTGCACTGAACGCAGAGCAGCTCTTGCTGCTGACTCCTGCTGAGAGGTGAAGACTGTGGAAGGGTTTTATCATAGTTGGGAATTGGAAATTATTCATTTTTTCTGAAAATTATGCACCTGGCTAGAATGATGTTACAATTTTAGTGTCTGTGCTTGTGATTTTTGAATATGTTGGGGTTTTCCTTAAAATTTGCAGCTCTTGAAATGAGTTAATGATAAGATTTTCAGTCTGGGATTTTTGTAGATGTTCAGAACAAAACTCGAACTAGATTGGTAACACTGTACGGAAACAAAAGCATGAGAGGTATGACTTCAATTATTCTATGGCTTTCAAAAATGAGAAGGAAAAAGAGCACCTGGCTTTACCAAATAAAGAAGTATCATTCTTCAAGCACTGGAACAGGCTGCCACGGGAGGCTGTTGAGTCACCATCCCTGGAAGTGTTTAAAAGATGAGTAGATGTCATACTTGGAGACATGGCCTAGAGGTGGACTTGGCAGGGCTGGATCAATGGCTGGACTCAATGATCTTCAAGGTCTTTTCCAACCAAAACAATTCCATGATTCTATTGAGTATTTGCATGGTTTTGAAGGGGGTTGATGGCCCATGACACTTAAGAGATGACAGTATAGTAATTATGCACCCATTTCAGAAGTGCAGAGGGGACCATATGGATAGAAGATGCAGGTATGTGCAGCAGGACAGAGGAGGAATCATAGAATAACTCAATTTGGAAAGGACTTAAAAGAATCACTGGGTTCAACTCCCTGGAGGAGTCCTCCTTTGTGCAGGACTGCCTAAGGCTGAATCATATGATTAAAAGCATTGTCGAGACACTTCCTGAACTCTTGACAGGCTTGGTGCTGTGACCACTTCCCTGGGGAGCCTGTTCCGGTGACTGACCACCCTCTCAATGAAGAACCTTTTCCTAATGTCCAATCTGAACTTCCCCTGGTGCATCTTCATTGCATTTCCCTGTGTCCTGTTCCTGGTCACCAGAGGAAGCAACTGTCTATGACTACAACACAGCTGCAAATCACGATGTTTAAAATGTGTCTTGAATTGCATAGCTTGGTCAGGATTGAACCTTAATTCCAGAAGGAAGAGCCGAAGGTACATGAGACTGTTTGAACTTGGTACTTAGGGCATTTTATGATCCTTAAAGAGAAGGAAATAAATGAAGCATTTTGACATTTGCTTTGGATGTTTAACCAACTTCTGATGCAGAGAGAAAGTGTCTTCTGCCTCCCTGCAAGGAAAGGCAAACCTTTTGAGTGTTCTATATGTTTATTCTGTGAGATCTGACGGTTGAAATTGTGCTGAGGCTAGAAATCTGGCCTTCTGTTTTTATCAATGAAGACCTTGCTTTACATATGAAACTGTGTGTTTGGATGACTCACGCTTACCGCTTTTTGTTTCTCAGCCTGTGAGGAAGCTGTCCTCACTGCTGCTGGTGATAAACACTTGTCTAATGTGGATCAGCTCTATCTAAATCCTTCTTGGCCCTTGGCTTTCCCTGTTAGATTTCTCAGTGTTACACATATGATTGCATATGATTGGCTGTGTTGTAAACAGTACCCATTTTCTGTGTTTGTGTTTATGGAAAACCAGTTTAAAGTCTGTTTGTATGATTTGAACATGTCTCTCTGTTCTTGTTATGTGTTTGTAGCAGGTTGTCTTAAATAGTGGTGAAAAATACTATAGATCTTACTGTAATTGGCAACAGAACAACTTCATGAAATCTGCAACTTTTTGGAATGAAGTGGAAGGTTGTGTCTGCAGACTGTCTTAAGGTGAGAGGATGAGCATAACCATAGTAAGCTTCTGCTTACATGGCTGGAGGTTTTGTGGGAAGAAGCTGTATTTAATAACATGGCCCAGCTAGATCTCCTTGCTCTTGAACACTCTGCAATAAACCTTCAGCCTAGCTATTTACTCCCAAGGACTGCCAGGCTTAGATAGGATGTAGAGATACAAAATCATAAACAAAAAACAGACTTTGCTTTATTACGGTTTCATTTCTCAACAGAAGTAATATTCTGTAGACTTGAAATTCAAGTCTGATGTTTCCTGATGGAAGGGAGCACACTGCCGTTGCCACGGTGGACAGAGAATTCCCTGCTGCCCTTGTTGCCTTCTCTCTGAAGCAAAGACTGAGCTTCATTGGGAGGTTTTTGTCAAGTTAGTGAAGAAGAATTTTTGCTGTGGTGACTCTTGGAATGACTCTCAATAGCATCAGTTTTGATGAATTTTGTTTCCTGAAGGTCATTAGTGTATTGTCATCATCTTAAACCAGACAGGCACACAACTAAATGAAGCGGTGGGATTTTTTTTCCCTTTTCTTATAAGGCAGAATTGCTCCTTTCATTCAGATGTCATGATGTCCTGCATTGCATGAAGAGAAAAGATAATTTGAACTAACTTAACTGTCACTAAATTGAGAAGTGAAGTAGTAAACTTGTTTAAAGCTAAAGTACCTTTTTAAAAACCTCTTTTCCCTTTGTTTCATTTAATATTGGTGTCACGAAGAGCACTCGGAAGAGATAATAGTAGTTGATGAGATATTCCTGGAACAGCAGCAGTGGTGGGAGGAATGAACTTCCTTGACTTTGCTATGCAGCAGTTAAAACATTTTAAAAAGTGTTTAAGGACAATATTGTTTTCAAATGGGGAAGCTACTATGTGCTGGAAAATTGACAGTGTTTTACGGCGTCCGTTATAGTGTCTTTTCAGTGTTTCCAGTGGTCTTAAACTGCATTAAAGGGCTTGACTCAGAGCTGCTAGATGATGTTAGTTGTGTTGGCTACAGGTGTATTTGGGGTCTGGAAGCACTTGGTAAGTGTGGCAGTGGATGCAGTTCTGTTTTGTGGTTGTGTTGTTACATTACATCAGTATTAATATTATATTTACAGGCATCCCTCTGAACTGGTAGGTTGCACAGAGCAGAAGACTTGGTTTGTAGCAGCATGGAAGAGATGCAAGAAGTAAGTCGATAGCCTAAAAATAGCCCGTATGTCAATACAGTTTCATGAAAATAATCCTATGGCACTGTAGTATCAAATGTGACGTGCTGCTACTAGAACTGTTTCCTTTTGCTTCTTTAATTGAGGAGAAGAAAGAGGAAAAAAAATAAAATCTTGTTATCCATAAACTAGAAAGAACATTTGCATAAAATGAGACAGTTTCAAAGTAAAGGCCAAATGACACTTGGTTACTTAAGAAGGAGGAGCAACTTATCATCCACTTCACTGGCAATTGTGCTGCCAAGGCCCTGCCTAGCTTTTCAGAGCTTGGTTCTGACCTATTACATTAGGGTCTTAATAGGCAAAGCTTTTTTGGGAGAAGGCACTGTGCATGTGTATGAAACTATTTGTCATATTTCTAGGCAGAAGAAAGGAGTGAGTTATTTCAGCAAATATCTATTTCTAATTTCTCACTTGTGGCTGACAGTGAGGACTTGGAGAGTTATTCTGAAAATTACTAAATAAATAATGTCTGTTCTTTTCCTCTTCTGTGAAATTGTAGTATAGTAGCTATAGAGGTAGTTACTGTCACGGAGTGATTTTGCTTTCCGCAGAAAAGAACATATTCTTTTCAATTTTTTAGTTTACAGGAGGAAGGATAAGAAAAATGGAGAAATGGAAAACACTTGCAATCCCCAGCTGCTTGAGTCGCAGAAGTGTCTGTTAGCTTTTATTAATCTCCTCAAATGAAGATGAAAAGTATCGTTCCTCTTCTAAGCTATGAGCTGTGCCGCTTGCTGCCTTTGTCATTTAGACTACTGCAAACTGCTTGACTGCCTTTTTTCCCCCTTAAGGTGTAGTAGCAATGTATATCATTGCGGAATTAGGTTGCCCATTCATTAAGGAACACTGTGTGCACAGTGAATATTATGGTGTACGTCATAGATAGGTAAGTTGCTTCTGACTTGCCTCCCAGTGTAGTTTGAGGCACTGTTTTTTGACAGATGAGTATGTTACCTAGACTGAGGCTAGTATTCTCCCGTTTATCTTTCCCACGTGAAGCAGTAGCAGTGACTAGCTGTTTCTCCTTACGGAAGTGCAGACTCCTATGGGATATACTGCTTAAGCTCTTCATGACACAGACCAGTCCTACCTCAGTCGTGTAGTTTCTCCTGATAAAGCCTCAAGAATCAAGCTTGCTCTAGACTTAGTGTGTAAACATCGACAAGAAATAGGTGTTTCTACAGCATGATTCAGGATTCCTCTGTTATGCATTACTTTCTGCAGGTGATTCATTCTCGTTTCTACTACGTGTTTTGAAAAGGGAACTGCAACTCACTGGTTTTTTATTTAGAAGTCCCAGATAGATGTCTGAAATTTGGCTACAGTGTCAGGAGGGCCAAGCCAGTAGCAGTGACTTGTGAGCAAACAGCCCTGTGCTTCTTCATTGCAGTTTCTGACTACTTTTTACGTTTAGTTTAGTGAATTTTGGTGGTTGTACTGCACGCTGGAGCAAACTTTTCCCCCGCTCTTATAGCTGAGACACAAACCATGAAAACTAGTTCTAAGCATACCCTTTTCAGGTAGCTGAATACTTTTAATATTTTTTGCTATGCTGGCAGAGTTTAAAGCTAAAGGAGCTGCAATTGGATGTCAGTACGATCCTGCAGTCTCTGATTGTATTTAAGAGAAGCATTTGTGTGGAGGCCCTTATGCAGCTGAAAACCTCAACAAGAATTTGGCAGAAATATCAGTGCCAGAAGATGGCAGATTCGTGTGCAGTGAAATGTTTACTGGTTCACTTATTTTATCTTTGGCAGCTGTTTTTGAAGCTTTTACAAAGAATAATTATTCATTTCATGAAATGGATCTATTTTACCCACCTAACAGGGCACCGATTCACTTATTTTTCTAGCAACATCCTGTTGTTATCAGAGCTGTGTTTGGTTTTGTAGGGTTGCATTCACTGGGACATCAGAACTTCCTCGGCCACGGTTTCATTGCATGATGTTACTGGTGCATGAAGTAACTGTTTTCAACAATTCCTGTGAATTCCTGTCACCAAGCACTTTGGGAGGTGGAAACAACCTGAGTTTTCCTGTTTTGTGCTAGCAGTGAATGCCAACATAGGTGCTTCAACATAGGTGCTTTTCATTGGAATATGAGCTATGGTACTCATAGCCTATAGATAGATGGCAAATTTTAAGCAGTGTTTTCATATTGCCAGGGCAAGTTGCTGTAATAGGTAGTGGTGAATGGTCTGGATTTTAGCTCCCTACAAGGTGAAATTCAATTAAATAAATAGAGCTTTCTCAGATATTTATTATGAGAGGTTGGGATACTACTTAAAGGTTTTGCTGACAGGTTTTCTTGAATGAGTTCCATAAATTCATGGGCAAGTTTTCATTGCAGGCTACTGGACCTTTTTCTTTTTTTTTTTTTTTTTTTTTTGTAAAATTCTGGTGAAGAACACGTTCTTTGAGTTTGAATGTACTCATTTGCTCTTTGAATAAAGTAATATATGAATACATTTGCATGATGCTCTGCATACACAGGATTGGTTAATCCTTTTGTGATGTGCTGGATACTTACATATGCATACTGTTTGTCCACTGGTATATGTGTTCACTGTGTTCAACTTTTATATCAGTGTACATTTAACCAGAAAAGGCTGGTGGTCGTCGGTCATTTCTAAATTTAGAGCCCCACTGGAGGAGAATATTTAAAATATATATTGAAAAATGTGACGGGGTTTATGGAGCGTATGCAACATGTTTTATTACTCCAACTACCATAATGCAGGGGGGCTGTAGCATGGAACAACCAGACTTTTTTCACAGTTTTTTTTGTGTCCAAAGAATAGTTTAGAATTATGCCTGTACTTGGCCCTATTTTTAAGGAGTGTTATCTATTTATTTTCAGTTTTGCAGAATATGAGCTAGAGCATACATATGTTCTGGTTAACTCACCACATTTTTTTAGCATGATATTCTAACCTGCCTGGCCATTAACCTGGCTGGCTACCAGGAGAATTTTCAAACTGTTGACTCATATTGCTTCCATATGTAACTTAAACCACTTTTTCCCACAGTGGAGGCAGCTTGAAGGTTAGCTGCATTTTCTTTTCAGGGCAGGGAACAGCATGGTTTGAACTGAGTCAGCACATAATCTAAGGAAGTAAATCTAAGCTGTTATTAACTTTCTGGGGTCTAATCTCATTTTTACTGAAATCTTTCCTGGATCTTAATCAGGAAAAAACAACAGGTTTTTTTGTGCTCCTTTCCACATGAGGTTTAATAGTCTTCAGCATACATATAGCCATGACTCATCTTTCCATTTGGCATCTTCTTTGTGAGGATGGATCTTCACAGCTGCCATTATTTTTATGCCATCTAAGGATCTGGGGGTGTGAGTTGCTCTCTGTGTGTGGGACCTGATGTTCTGAGGATGTCACTAATTAAGTGGGAAATGACACGTAGGCTGCATGCCATGTCATATTGTTGAGGACCTCTATACTGATGGAGGCTGTATGTTGTTGGGGCTCCTATTCACAGTTGGAGTTCATGTTTTGTGTCATACAGCAAAGGAGGACTGTTGGCTGGTAGAACTGCTCCGCAATGTGATAGAGTGGTACTCTGTAGTACTGTCCCTCTGATTTTGCTGTTGAGCAAGATGGTAGCTTTGAACACAAAAGCCCCGGCAACTTAAAAGTTCTGCATCAGAGCAATAGCTGTATCTGGCACACATAAACCAGGATGAGGAGAAAGAGCCCTGGGACCCTGTATAGGAGTACTGTGAGAGTAAGAAGGTGAAGGTGGAGGCAGCAGTTGTACAAGTGAGCCCTTGTGGCTTTGCACTCAAAATAAACCCACTGTTGAGTACCGATATTTTATTCTAGCGGACTGCACAAAAAGCTGAAGGAAATTTAGCAAGAGGGACTTTTCTGATAGGCTTAGATATCAATTTGACATGTGGACCCTGCTGATGAAGAGGCAGTCCAATTTTAGTTCCAATGTTACCACCATTACAGGAAGTTCCATCCTACCTGAGACTGCTGTGTTCTCACTGTCATTTTTTTTTTTTTGGTGTTTTTTTGTGATAGAGTAGGAGAATACTGTTCACCTTCTACAGCATTTAAGATCTGTGTATGAAAAGCAGAATGTGACATCGATGCCTTCATTCACCTACCTGACTCAGTTCTACATTTTATTTTAATGACCAAAAATGAAAGTGAAGCTAATAAGAAAAAATAATCTCCTGAACTGTGACCTTTGGATCTCTGTAGCCAAATGCAAGTGTTTTGCTTGGTTCAGGAGACATGAACTCATAGTGGAGCATCTATTTAGGCTTAACTACTGAGTAGTTGGATGTCAACTGGACTGCCATGTTGGACACTTTTAGCGTCTGCTTAAAACCTAATTCAGATGGATATGTGGCTTTTTTCAAAAATGTGTGGCTAGCAAACTCTTCACTCACAAATGTGTATTTTGATGTTTCCTCATAGTATTTATGCTTGCACTGAATGTTGTTTTTCAGCTGAAAATGCTAAAATGCAGATTTTTTTTGCATTGTATGATTTTGATTGTTTTGCTTTACTTTTGCAAACCCACTCCAATATTTATAAAGATGAAGGCTATGGTGGTGTCACTGGGTTTGGCTTTGCTGGCTTCAGCTTGCAGAGATGAAACATAGCCTATGCTGAGAAAGAGGCCTTGTAAGTCAAGAGAATATGGCTTCCCCCCCCCCCGCTTTTTTTTACTCTAAAAGGCATGTTGGTGTTTTGTGCTGTATAATTCTTTAGGTATTTGGATTAACTCTGATAAAATTATAGGTGTTTGTAAAAGGGTTTTGTTGTGCTTATAAATTGTAGTGGGGCTCCCTGTAATTTGTTATAATTAATTCAAGAGTTCAAGGGCAGAAAATCAGGATCACGTTGTGGCATGCCTTCCTTTCTTGCTAAAGCATGCCATTACTAGCCTTTTTATTTAAGGTTTAACTTTGTGTTTGTGGGTTCATTTGAACTTGGAGTATCCAAAAGGTATGATACACGCTTAACGAAATGTACAAGGATGAATCTGTTGCGGTTGAAGAGTTCCTTTTTAAATTTAGAGAAATTGGTGGATACTGTAAAGCTGTATTTACTTGCTAAGCCTCTCCACGGAAAGAGTGCGTGTTTTGGAAGGCTTGTGTCATGTCTGTGGGCTGCAACAATGCCAGGTTGCATGTCTGTGCTTGTGGCCCATCAGAAATGGCAGGAAAAGGAAAACACTTGCAGAGTGCTTTACAATCCAAGCTCAGTCTTTTGCTACCAGTGAGAATGCTGAGTGTGATGTTATCTGGTGTCTTAACTGCTAAGGTTTTTACTAGCCATCCATTTAACACTGGAGCCAAAGGACCCTTACACCAGGCTATACTGGAAGCAGCTGCTCATGTGTGAGACGTTATAAAGTATGTGTTACTTTCCTGAACTGTACATATATTGTTTTCTTTTTTCAATGCTTGATTTTGCTGCAGAAATTTGAATTCATTGACTGATTCATGCCAGAAAAAATGTTTATTGCTCCTAAAATGTTCATACTTTGCACTTCCACTTGAAATCTTCTGCCAGCTGTGTAAAGAATTGGTGGAGGTGGAGATCTGAAATCTTAATAGACTGTCTTTGGGGGAATACATGCAAATGAACAATATTTCCACAGTAAACTGATGAAATAGAAGTGATAAACAAGAATGAAGCAGTGCTAAATTCTGATTAGACTCTTTTTTGGTGTGCAAAGGTTTTCCTGATGTACTAGTATCCTTACCTAGGAATTGCCTGTGTATCTGGACCTTAATGTTTGGCAGACATTGGCCTTTGGTAGGAACATCCCTGGTCAGATGTGGTAACTTGGCTTGCGTTGTGTGCCTCATTGCAGCTCGTGGAGCAACCCAACCGTGGAGGTTGTGTGTTATTTGTCCTTATGCTCACAAGCTGCACATTAAAACAAATAGAATGTGACTATCATTACGAAATTAGCCTGGTTTAGCCAAATTGCTTTTTCTCCCCTAGCTGTAAACTGTTGCTTTTAAAGAGGGAAATTCAGTAATGTGAAGGTAGGTGATATGAATTATGTTTTGATCTGTACTCCTTTTTCAGTCCTATGTGTGAAAATGGTGCTAACCCAGCATTGTTCTGTCTCGTTAGGAAGGGGAAAAGGACTGACACAAATCTTTCCATATATTTTATTTATTTTATTTTAGTTTCAGTCATATTTTCCATCCAGCTGCTGGAAGAAACCAGAATGTAGACAGTTGGATGCTGCTTTTGAACAACTTCATTTCTCAGTTACCTGAAGCTAGCCTTGACCTACCTTATAAGGTTGTTATGATCAAGAAGTTCCTATGCTAGAAACTATTATGACTGCGTTTTTACTATTGACATTGACAGCTTGAGCTTCTGAAGGAATTTCTTCTTGCATCTGTGACAAAGGCTCTTTCATCTCTTTCTCTTTTTTTTTTTTCTGGAAAGTCTGCTGATTTTTCTGAACGTCTGTGATGGGGTGTGGTAGACATGTTCTCAATAATACCCTTCCAAAAATATTACACTTCAGTAGTGGAAATGCAGACATTTCTTTTCATATTCCACTGCAAATCCCAGATAAATAGCTATTGTCTAGTACTGCAAAACATCAGAGTTTCACTGGGAGAGAAGTTGAGGAAATGCCAGTGGAGCAAGCTGGAGATATTCTGTTTATCAACACCATCTAAGATTTTTACAATGGCAAAGACAAGGCCTTAGCACTGTATTACTGATAATGGCTTACATCATCAATGCATGTACCTCTCTTTTTAAAGTGCCTTTAGATTAAGATGTGCTGATTGAATCCTTGCATCTAAAATGTGTTTCAGCATGCTCAAGCTCAGAAATCATAACATCATCTTTGCCAATATACTGAACTTTGTATCCGAGAAGACCAGTCTTGTCTGCCTTTCTTGCCATAAAAAATCCAGTCCAAGTTTGCAGTCAGTCAGTTGAGTGACCCCATGAAGTATGTAGCATCTAGTAAGTAGAACTCTGGATTGACGTGTGGGAACAAAACCTGGATCTCCCAAATCAGACTTGGTTTCCTGCCCAAGTTTACGTAACTTCATCAGCCTCAGATAGTCTGTTTATAAAATTAAGCTGATGATATAATACTATTTAAAGCAAGGTTTTCTCAGGAAAGCAACCAGTAGGAGTTAAATGTTACTGTGATTGTCTCGAATATGTAATAATTAAATAAAAATAACTTTTCAGTCATAATCAATTAGTTACTTTGGTTGCCTGCTGAATGACTAAGTCATGGGCTCAAAGGATGAGAAAATATGAAAGACCTGTGTTTAAAATAGAAAATGAGCTTCTCTTTAAAACTTAGCATATAGGTATCAGTGAAATCCTGTTGCTAAATAGTATGAAAGCCAAGATCATGGCAGATTTTATGGTGTGAGATGAACAATAGACACGGCAATATCAAAGCTTATGCTTAAAGTAATTTTATTAAATGACGAAAGGCCTCTGTTCTGGAGAAAATGCTTCCCCTGTGGGCAGATTATTGCATAAGTGTACGTTGCAGCATCTCTGCTCAGAAGTATATTACCATACTAAGATAAACCCAAATGAGCTGAGTCGAACTGTTATTGTGATTCAATGAGACTTTTATTCTGTTCCTAATTTTAGACAACCATATTGTACTCTAATTGCAGATTTTTTTCTTTTTTTTAAGTTGGAAAAGAGCTAAAGGTCTTGAGCTAAACCACTTGTGGGCCAATCTGTTTCTCTTTTGGGTCTTAAAGACTTCCTATTTTGGAGATATGAAATGGTAAAGCAGTTCTCTTTTTCTCCAGAGAAGTTAAACTACATAGCTATGCAGTTATCCAATAGATAGGCTTGGTGCCAAAAAGGTACCTAATGAGTTATAAAAAAGTTAGTCATGCCAGTAATTGCATCATTAGAAACAATTTTAAAAGAATTGTACCTCTTGGGTAACTAGTACATATTTTGTATCGCTTTGTGTATTTTCAGATCCACTCAAGGTAAATAATGACTTGAAATTTCCAGAAAAACACACTGACTGATTTTTTTTTTAGAAGGAAGAAATATTTTTTTAAAAGAAGTTTTCTTTCTGCAGTAGAGATAATGTATATATTCAAAACTCTTCCTAGTCCTGAGGTACAAAGAAGAAAAGTAAAAGCAGGGAAAAGCAACAAAAATCCAGACTGATCACAGTACAGTGTTCAAACAATATTATTCCTTATTTTCTGGATCCTGTCACTATTTTGTATAAACACATATATCTATGAATGTGCATGAGCTATCTATTTTAAATCCCTGGGGCAATAAGAATTTTTTGTTCTGTTCTTGTGCATTTCGTAGGAGAATTGCATGGTGCTTGATTACTAAGGCTACCTGGTCTAAAAAACATTAAGTAATTATTAAGGAAGTATATGCCTTGTGTTTTTTTCATGGAAGTCGCTAGCAGGAAAATTGTGAAGATGAAGTACATTGGAGCAATCACTCTGCATATTCTTACTTTTGTAAATGATTCTTTAAATCTCTACAAAAGGTCTAACTTCCAACCTTGATCAGGCCATGTTCTGCGTGGCTTGTGGTATCTGAAACACTAGTTGTTGAAGAGAATGGAGATCAGTAAAATTAATTCAGTTATTTACTGCATATATAAAATGGCAACAGCGGTTATACATTAGAAAACAGTGGTGATGGGAGGGTACAGTGAATTCAGTGACACTATACAAACACCCATATTCTTTTTTGAAGTGACAGGAGAACAAACACGAACCGTGATCTTGGGAGGTCTATGCAGAGTGGTATGGGCGAATGGAATTTCTCTACATTTACACAGCTGTACCAGAGTCTGAATCTGAGTGCCGCAATTAAATTTTAAACCAGTACCCTTATCTTCTGCTTACTAACGCTATTTGATTTTTTTTTCCCTTTGATGTAGTATGCATTGCTTAAATGCAGATGTTGATTCAAGAGTTCAGATGGTGTCTCATAGTTGTCCAGTTGCAGCTTATTTACTTTACAGAAAGTGTGTTTTTTTGATGAAATAGATGCAAATGTACTTTCAACGTTTTCTGTGTTGGCTAAATAGAGTTGCGGGAAATGATATCCTTATGATTATGGCTTTGTTCAGACTTGTTGTCTACTCCCATTCCCCTTGGAATTAGCTACAGGCTGGCAAACTGTAGTAGCCTTTATTATATTGAACACACAACAGCTCCGCTAAAAACATTTAACCCAAAAAGAGCAACAAAGGTGGGAGATTTCAGCTCTCAGCCCGCTTGGCTATGGTCATGTCTCTTCTGCCCTGCACTCCCCTAGTATGCCAGAAGGGCTCTGTAATTAAAGCAATGTAACTTTTAATTTTGAATTTCTTGTCTTTTATTATTTGGGGCTGCAGATTTCAAATTTCTCTTTTGTTCAGTTTCCATATGGTTTCCCAAATAAACCATGTAATAGGAGGCTTATGAAATGCATGTTTTTATCTGCTGTTCTGGAACAGCCTTCCTCTGTATCTATAGCTGAATCATTTTTAAAAATGCTTGATTTCCCTCAAATTATAGATCTACTTTTGCAATCCAAGCAAACAAAGAGCAGTCTCAGCTAGCATAGTGATATAATAACAGCATTTAACATAATTTCAGATGAAGGAGCCTCAAATCCTTGACAGAATATGGGCCAATTTCTCCTCTCTCTTGGCTGGGCAGAGAGCCTGACCACAGTTTTGCAGCACAGCTGAGCCATGAATCTGTGGCTGGTAGGTCTATTAGAGGCATCTAACTGAGCTTCCACCAGGGTATGCTCCTACTCTTCCTTGACAGTGAAATAAGCTACACCAGTTGATGCTTTGTGAAAGAAGGTGTCTCAGTTTCTGCCTTATGTGACCACAATGAAAGCAGATATCACAGGACATTTGAGCTGGATGATCCTGGTCACTGTCAGCTCAGGGATAAATATCAAGCTGGTACAGGCTCTGGGTTCTGCCTCAATCTTATTCAGTTTATCTTGGCACTTCCACTGAAAACTGTCAGAACAATAGCAGGTGACTTTTTTCAGTGCGTTTGCCTGATTATATACAGCTGATTATATACATCTTTTAAATTCTTACTGCATGGCAGTCTACAATATATAATAAATCCTAAACTTCTATTCTACTACAGCTTTAGTAAACAAAATGCTGTACCATAATATTGTAGAACATTTCTATTAAGATTTTTCAGCGTGACCTGTTTCTGACAATCGGTGAAACACCTGTAAACGAGCATCTTTCTCATAAACTGGGTGTTGACTGCTGTCTTAAAACAATTTTTCTAAAGTATTGGTAACTAAAATTGCAACTAAAAGTCCATGTAACTGTTTCTTTTGAAAGTCTTGGTTGTAATATTTGATGCTACATTAGCTGCATCGACATTGTATTTCAGATCATGCTTACCTGAATAGCCTTTTCTGTGGTTTATCTATAAACTCACTTATCTGTGAGTGCTGTGGTTGAAATCATGGCTCCACTGAAGCTGGTGACACTCTTGACTTTTTGGAGCTAGGATGTCAGTGTAAGGTTTTTATATTGTTTTGACTTTCATACACTCTCTTAACTTTGTGCTTGTTTTAACAATAGCTCTAACTTTATGGTAGATGTGGATTTTGTTCTGATAGACTAAAATACATAACTTGTGCATGTATTTGTAGTATTGACATAAATAGCCTGCTTTGAGGTTACAGGTCTCGAAGACCAGATTCAGCAAACGCTTGCTCACCTGCATACTTGATAAAGCAGCTTATGTCAAACTTATATGAAAACACAGAAGTGGAAACAAACTGATTTGTCTCCCAGACTGAGCAAGTGGGAAGCCTGGGGCTGAAGCACTCTTGGTCAAATGTCAGAATTTCCTGAAGTTTTATCTTCATGAGGCTGTGTGAAAGCCAAATCTAAGCATTGTAAATGAAATTCTATTTTTCGTGTTCGAAAATGTTCTTCGGCCTTTTTAGGGAGTAAGAGGGGGAGGAGGGAGCCTAAAACCAGTAAACTGACAGTTACCTTTAAGTACACCTAGAAATTGTGAACTCAGAAAGGAACTTCTCAGATGAGAAGAATGTGTACAGAGGTCTTCCCTGAGAGGATTTCTCTGCCCTGCCATGCTTGCAGCCTCTAAACACCATGCTGCCTTGAGAGTACAAGTCTGGTCAGAGTATTGGTGCTGTCTAGTGGCAAGTTACTGCACCTCACATCACTGATGGAAGAGTTAACTGAAGAAAAATGTAAAACGCTGCATTTGATTTATAGCCCTCAAAGCGTGGTTTTGGTTATGCTAGTTTTTAAGCACGTGGGTATTGTCTAATGCCTCCACAGAGAATTAAATGGTAATGTTGGTGAGAATAGTCAAGGCAGTGCAGTCCCTGTAGCATGGGTGATGTTACAGCGATTCTCCTTTCCCGTTAGGACTGGGAAGGTGGCTTACTAACACTAAACCAAGATCAGAATACTTTCTTTGCTATTCCCAAAGGTTCAAATTTAAGGTCAGATGTCACGTGGTGGTTGCCGCCGAGTCCAGTTAGGAGTTTACTGTCTCGAGTCTTTCTTATTGTTCTTTGCTGTCTGCCTTGCAGAGGCTGCAGTCTCTGAGGCTGGCTGGCATGCTTTTGTACCATTTCTTTCTAGCTTGTTTTATCTCAATTAATGATTTTTATAAACCCGTACCATCCTAAGGGGTGGCCCTTTCTGTTAAGGGTGGAGTGAGCAGGCACGCAGCTGAAGGGAGCAGTGACCTCCTAACCTGGTTCAGCTGCAGCCAGACTGGCATGTCTGGTCAGAACCTGAGAAACCGCTTGGTTAGTATTGGGCATTTCCTAACTTGGGCAACCCAATTGCATCAGTTACTATCAGCAGGTCTGGAGGTTGGGCGCATGAGTCTGAGTGCAGCCATGGACTGTGGCTACCCTGGTGCAGTACCTTTGTGTTTGGTCTCAGACCCTGATGGGGAGTTGAATGTCTGTTGAGAAGGAATTGTTTCATCTCATCTGGGACAGGTTATATATGTCTGCACCAAAAGTTTAAGCCGATGAACGTGGGATATTATGTTGGTGTTAACTCAACTGTATTTGATTATTGGCACATCAGTGGCCAATATGGCATTCTTGCAATTGTGGCTGTAAATTTTTCAGCTGCCAGTCTTGCCCCTGCTTGGTTTTACTGCCTAATGCATACAGGTAGCTCAAGGGAATATGCATTGGTGACTGCAGAGTAAAAAGTTGTGGCCTGTTAACGAAGCTGTTTCCGATGCACTTTAAACCTGATATGCCAGGGGGACTGTTACATGTCCCTGCCCTGCTGCTTTTGCCAACTCTGCTCTTGGTCTGGACCAGTTCAGAGGATGGGAGGACGTGAATGAGGGCAGTAACTTATTAAGCTTTTTGTGGAAAGCTTCTTGTTTGTCTTTATCTACTCTATTGCAAATTTAAGGTGAAATGTCTGAGTTCTATTACTGTCATTAAAACTAATATAGTTTGTCTTGTGGTTATTTACTACAGACTAGCAAGTGTGTGGTATTAGAAGTTAGCTTGGTTGTCTAAGTTATGCTTATAGATGGGAGATGCCAATTTAAAAATCTTTTATATGGACCATAGTTTAAGTTATGTCAGTAGGCCAGTGTGTAATGATAAAATTCTGTTTCTTCTATGAAATTGGTGACGCTGGATCAAAACCAATAGAATTAATATGGAACAGCTTCTTTTCTGTTGATGATTGCATGGTCTGCAATAACATCTACAAAACTAATGGAGGAGGTGAACCCAGTGGATGTCCGTTTTCTATGTAGTCTAGGAAACACAAATTAGAACTTTGTATTTGCCTTTTCATCCACCTGGAAGCATTGTGCATGGAGGGATCATAGTGTTTTGCTTTGGCGATATGGAACTTCTGAAGCCAGGCACAAACTGCTGTGTAACAGCCTGACCTGTTTGTAGTGAGATTTTCTTGCTTCCAGCAGGATTTTGCTCTGTAGAAAATGTACAAACGTGTAGATGTTCTAATTTGTGCTTTTTTTTTTTTTTTTTTTTTTTAGATATCAGTATTACCTACAAGTGAAAAAGGATGTTCTTGATGGCCGATTACTTTCTTCATTGGAGCAGAGAATTCGACTAGCTGGTTTGGCAGTGCAAGGTAAGATGATGTGACTTGATAGCCCTTTTACAGCATTGGCTTCTTTGTTCTGTTCTAGATGTTGACTGGGCACTAACTGTGGCCTTGTATGACTGTTACTGACATCAGCTGAGTTTTCTATTGGTTTAAAAGTGTGTGTAGGTTTACTGTTATTGATGAAATACTGACATCTTCAGAGAAGGACCGATGATCTACATCACAGTGTTCAACTTTCCTATTTCTAAAATCCATGTTAATGAATCTGAACAAAACTCCAGCTCTTCCAACCCCAACCACAGAGTACTTTGCAGTAATGAATTTGCTTTACATTCTCTGGTTTGAAATGCAATTACATCAAAGAGCATAGCAGCAGCTTTAATTTTGCCTTTAATTAAGAGCTCATTTTGCTGTATAGTGCTATCTGAAGTATGAAAGAACGCATGACCATAATTGTTATGTGAGTTATAAATTAATAATAAACTACTTCTTATAATGTGATTTTTATTCTGAGCCTCCTAAGGACGTCTATAAAAGTGAGATCATGTAATCTATATGGGCAGAGGAGGAACCCCTGTATTTGAAGAAAGTATGTTTCAGTCCATCCATGACTGACTATAATAAGAACCTAAGGTAGAGTTTCAGCAATCATGCTCTGGGCATGTCTTCTGATGAGAAGGAAGGGGAAGATGCATACATGAATAAAAAACATGAAGATCCCGTGCTTGAAAAAGTAAAGGTTTAGTGAACAGTAATGCTAATACTAACTTTCTTAGGGCAACAGAAATTCCTTTTTGATATCTTTTTTCTTGGTTAAAAATTGAAGAAAAAATGTTTCTTGTCAAATCTTGAATTTTTTTTTTATTAATAAAGGAAAATGTATGTAGAAGATTCCATACTGAATCTTGAAATTTAAGTAAATGAAGCTTTCTCCAGTGTGTAAGTTAGGGCTAAATAATTTCTGAAGTTGTTTCACTGCCCCTATGTTTTTGGGGCTTTTTGCTAACTTTGAGAGTGAGCCAGTCTTTGTTATTGGTTTGAAATAATCACTTTTATTCCGAATTTTCTACGTAATCAATTATATTTCAAATACTGTTGCATCAGAATGCTGCATCTAATCTCTTTCACTTTATTCCTGACCTTGTATTACTCCCTTTGCGCTTGCATGTGATGCAACCAAAGATACTTGAAATACTTATTTCTTTTAAACTTACAGGCTTTATTTCATGTCCATTTTGATTTCTTTCTGTTTATGTTAAAACATAACTCTGAGGTGAAAACAAAATGAAACTGCATTTTTGGCATCCTGCAATACATGAAATTGCCTAGAAGCTTTGAAAGAATGTTTAGCTTGTATGATTTATGGTGGGGATTTCCAGCTTCTATAATATGAGAATCTTGTAGATGGTGTTTGATCCATTAGAATTAATGTAAAATAAAAACCTCCTGGCAAGGTATTCTTTTAATATAAGCTGTTGTATATTTAACAGATAGATAAATAATAGGCTTTGTTTTAGTTTTGGCCTTTTTTTTTTTTTCTGTAATACAATTTAGCCTTTAGGAAGCATTTTCAAAATGCCACAGTTTCAGGGACATTTGGAGAAGAATCCTCAGCCTGACAGATGAATGAATATGGGCATGGAGATAAGTACTTTTTAAAGAGACGCAGAAGAAGTAGAAAAATAAGTAGAAAGGTGGTATGAGTCAGTCAATTAAACTGATATAATACCTGCAGTGTTACATTGGCTGCAGAAGGATAAGACCAGCCTCCTCCAGTCCGTGTTTGACAGTTTTTAATAGACTCAGCTAGTGATTTTTAAACTCCTGGACTGTAAAATCTGTAAAAAGGCATCTTTTGAATAAACATGTAAAATTGTAGCCGAGGTAGGTTGATTTTTGTTATTTTTTTACCTGGTTAGGTTTGTGAAGTTGGAGTAGCAAAAGTGTACACCCTTTTTAAAGAGGCTGAGCAATCCCACCCTTGTTAGATGATGGTATTAGTTCATGGAGGCTACAGAGAAAGGAATGATTGCACTCCTGATGCTTAAGCATTGCAAATGGACGTAATATTAGAGATCAAAAGAGAGAAATTACTTGTTGGCTGTTATTTGATCTCTGGTAATAACACTACTATTTTCAAACCTCCATGTTAAAAGCTAAAATACAGGCAGAAATCTTTGTGCTGGATTGTGGCTTCAGAGAGAACTCGCCCACTTGAAATTAAGCATCTGTGCAAAGGTTCAGTGTGGTCTTCACATGTGTGGAAAGTGCTAAAATGAGTAATTGTGTTGCTTTTTCCAGCGGATTTTGGAGACTATAACCAGTTTGAATCTCATGACTTCCTTCGAGAATACGTCTTGTTCCCTATGGTGAGTTCCTTCTCTCTCTCTTTTGTGGTCTTTTATGAATGATTTCTCCATGCCCCAGAGATGGCTTTGTTGATAACAGAGTAAAAGCACCATCACTGAGCTATTAACAAACTTTGCTCCCCAAAACCTACAATATAGTTGGTTGTATCTGAATGAATATATGCTGCGGAAATCTAGCCCTCTTTCAATTTCTGTTAAGCCTCCACTAGGAATAGGTGTCAACAAAACAGATGTACTTCTTTGAATCAAAAAGGAAGTTGCGACTATTTAATAAGCTATCTATTAGCAGTACTGCAGTATTGGTAACATGGCATAGCAAGGGGATCTGAAGGCTGCTGTTGTAGTAAATGTTGTGTCACAGGACAAATCATAGAATCACTAGGTTGGAAGGGACCCACTGGGTCATTGAGTCCAACCATTCCTAACACTCCCTAAACCATGCCCCTCAGCACCTCATCCATCTGTCCCTTAAACACCTCCAGGGAAGGTGACTCAACCGCCTCCCTGGGCAGCCTGTTCCAGTGCCCAAATCATGCAGCCTTTCCTGAAGAGGATGTGAATTTATATCAACTGATTATTAGACTGAAGTAAAGTGTGAATCAGGTCTTCTCAAAATGTTCTCCAGGGACTACACTCCAAATTTTTTTAAGTTTACATTGTAAGCTAATAAATAGTTTGAATGCTGAGGGAAGTGTTTTAGGTCACTAGCAGTGTTAGAAGTTCTGGTGACAAATGCCAAGCACTTGCATTCCGTGATATTGAACCTCTCTGGAAGGTTGGATTAGAAAAAAAAAAAAAAAAGCATAGTGAGGTTAATGCTGGCTTTACCTTAGATGAAGAAGTCCATCAGCACGAGTCTTGAATACATAAGCATCATAAGACGTAAAAGATTTTGGAATTCTTTTGAACTGGAAAAAAAGATTTGGAAGTAGGGTGGGGTTCCCAGGCTCTGAATGTAGCTGCCTAGAAGTTAAGGCATCTGGTTTCCCTCTGCAATTAGTGGAGCGGTAGAGGGAGAATGATTCATCTCCCTGTAATTTGAAGGCTTGAGAAAGGAACTTCCAGGAGCATTTCATCCCGCTTACTGGCACTCTTTATACAGGAACTGCAATGCATAGTCCATTCTCAAGTCCAAAGAGTTGACAGCTGCACAGTGTCTTGAAGTGAAGATGCAATTTTGAGCTGGTAGACAGAAAACCACCTGAAAAAATCAGCAGGAAGAAGGGAAGTTAGTGTTAACACATAGAGCCCTGACTATGCCTTTTGTAGCTAGAATGGGGCTTCAGAATTGAGTTTTTGCTATGGAAATTCTATTAGCCTGACTAGTGGAGCAGGATTTCTTTGGTACACCACATATTTATTCATAAGTAATTGATAATCTTGTCTATAGGTGATGGTTTTTTAAGTTGTGTACAGTGGCCTAAGTGGGAAGGCAAGGGCTGCGAATATAGGCTGAGAAATGTGTCATTGAGCTGTGACTTTGTAAATTACTGGACTTCTGCAAACTTCTTTCAATGTACTGATATTATTTTTCTATTCAGAAAAAAATTAGGGGAGGGGTGTGGCCTCCAGATGAGCTTTCAGGTAGTTAAATTTCTATGTGGTTGATGAATTTACTCTTTGGATGCACCTCCATTTTTGAGTCAGCTGCCTACATGGTGTTGTGGTCAACTCTCTTCTGTTTTGCATATGTTGACTCTGTGGTATCTTGCCTTTCACCTTTGCTACTATTGCTAAATTTAACAACATCAGCGAAGTGTCTGCTTCCTACAGTCTTTGGAAGCCTATTCTTAAATCAACTGTTTCTCTAAGCTTTTCTTTAACTACTTGTCTTTGCTCTTCTGAGGAGGAGTGAATAACATAATAGGAACTATTTCACTGCAAGTCCAGTGACAGTAGCAAAGTGCTGCCGATATAAGCTAGTCCTGAAGCAAGTGGGAGGATTTGAATGAATCTCAGGCATAGAAAGAGCCTCCAACAAGAACATTGCTATAAATTCTTCAGTGAAGTGAGCTGGTGGAGGGAGGGGCAGCTACATTTGTACTGTTTGATCTTGTGAGGATACAGTGTGTGTCAAATGGCACTTCTTCAGCAGTGAAAAGAACAAAGTTATGTACACAGTACACCCCACAGGTGTGTAGCTGTGCATAGGCATGTACCATGCCATTTTTCATTAGCACACTACCTCTTTCACATTTTTTTGTAGCAGAAGCAAATATCAGAGGGAGGGCCCCATTGAGCAAGAAATAGTCAGTGTATTTAAGCACATTGCATGCAGCCTTAAGGCTTTTAAAAATAAAAATTAGAAGGTTTTGCAATAAAAGTTTTTAGCTTCCGTTTTTTTCCCTTGAATTTAGGAGCAGAATACCTTTATTAACTTCCCAATTATTTCAGAATTGTTTGTACCACATGTTATTAAATTTCAGAGGATAAAAATTTCTGCTCAGAAATGTGTTGCAAGCATAAAGTACATTTTAATACATATTTGAAGAGGTAGCAAAACTTTCAATCCCTTTTAACACGGCAAAGGGAGTACCTGTAGGTTGCAGGACAGAAAATAAGCATGACTTGATTTTCCACGTTCTATGTATTATTTGGGGCAGTTTTAGAAGGTATATATTAAGTTGTAGACTTCCAAATGTATTTAAAGACATGTTTGGTCCTTATCCAGGAAAAGTTCGCTTATCCATGCTTTGTACTTTGTTCTCTGTTTTGGAATAATAAGCACCTTACTACTGTTTAACTCTATTGTTTTATTCTCCTCCCCCCCAAAAAATATAAAAATCCCAGACCCTCTTGTTTTCCTTGCCTATTTTCAGCATCCTGTGTTCTGAATTTTCAATGTAGTTGGTGATAGGTTCTCACTCAGAAGAAAGCAGACAGGAAACAATCCTGAAACATCATAATTCCTGTCTTGTGTTTTGTAGTCTCTCCCTTTGGATGACTAGTTTTCAATACTACTTCATATTCTTACAGGATTGGACCCAAGATGAAGCTGTCCTGGAGGAGCTGATTCAAAAGGTTGCTCAGGAGCACCGAACTCACAGGTCAGCTTGACATGTTAATATCTGGATTTTTTTTTTTTGGTCATCATCCTCCTAGGACCTTCCTCTTTCCATGCTTTTCTGGCAGCGGTAGATGAGCCAATCTTCATGTTACTACTATGCTACATCTTGCTGGATTTTTAATTAGTCTGTTACAAAAGATCATCTGCCTCTTGTGAACACAAAATGGCCAAGGAACTTAATCCCAAATAAATTAGCATTTGCACTATAAGGTTTAATAAGAATGCATAACATTGCTTGCATTTTGTAGTAGACTCTTTTCTCTTCTTGGTTTCATTAAAATCCTGATGGTGACTTGATCAAGGATGGTCTAAGGGTCTGTCCAAGGGTTTTCTCTCATTTAAGGGGCAGGGAGAATACACACTCTCTCAATCTAATGGAAATGAAAATAACAGGACTTGGGTTTTAAGTCTAGATTTGGAAAAGATGCAATATGCTGTTACTGATTAATGAGCTAGGAGTGTATGTATTAATGCTTCAGTACAAACATCTTCTTTGCAAACAGGCTTCTTTCATGTCATCTGCGTGTTCTTGTAGTAGAAATATTCAAACCTCTAGAATGTTCTTCTTAGAAAAATGGCAGTGCCTATATGTAATTGGAAATATTTTTTTTGTGTTATATTATGCATTTGCATTTAAAGCTTTGTTACATTAAATGGCATAGGACTATTATGTGAAGGGTGCAGCACTCCCTATTGTATGACAGAAAATGGTTGTAAACAGGCAAATACCAGTCTCTGAGTCTAAAGCCATTCTCAGTCTGAGTTTCAATACAAGCTTAGGCCTTTGATGCAACCAAAGAGTTAGCTTCCAGGCTGGCCATGAACAGGCCTGGTGCAATTCTCTTTCTGCCATGGGTTGCTTGTGTGATCTTGGTTAACTCACAGACATGAAAGGAAATATATCCCTCCTCTGCTATTCTCTTTAGTGCTGTTTCTGCAACACAAAGAACAAATATTTATCCTCACTTCAGCAGGTAGCTCACATTCCACCACTTTTCTCTCTCTTTTTCTCCCAAGTATTGGTCTAACTCTTATATTTCTGTTCATAAGCTGTGGTACAGAGGAGCAAAGAGGAGAACCATTAATTCTTTTGGAGCAACCTGCAATATATTCTGACCTGCTTTTGAGAACTGAAATCTGTCTGAATTCCTGAGCTGTGACAGCAGCATGTGTAGACATGTGTGTAAAAGTTTTCAGGTGATTTGTCCTCTATTATGAAAGACAATCTGCTCACCATTTGATTTACTGCCTGTGTTTTTGAACAGCCAGGAGGAAAATGTAGGTCTTCCCTTTTAAGTAATTTTAAGCAACTTCAGTGGATTTGTATGCTATTTATGCAAATTCGAATCCCTGTGGCTCAAACCGGCCATCCAGAACTAGGCACAACCTGATGCAATGGCCTGATATTTTAATAAAGCTTGAAAATATTTGTGTGCAGAAGAAACTGAGTAATATGAACAGTTGACTTTATTCCTCCTGTACTTTACCTTAGCAACATTTAGTAAAATTCTTCCCCTTGCTTAACAGTGTTGAAAGTTTTGTGTTGAGCTTTTCTAGGCAGCATCTCCAAAGTGTCTTCTAGAGTGGTTTTGTGAATATCCCATTTTTTAACTAGTATTTTTTGTGTGCATATAATATTGAACCACTTTGCTGCCTTTTGTTACTCTAATTGCAGTGGCCTTACAGCAGCAGAAGCTGAACTAATGTACATCAATGAAGTGGAACGCCTTGATGGATTTGGACAGGAATTTTTCCCTGTGAGGGTATGTTACTGTATACGGGGAAAGAACCTCTGAATCAAATGATGCAGAATTCTGCAGTGACCTTTGCCATCATGCAAGTTATGTTTGTCCAAAAGAGACAGGGCTTGTTTCACTGTTCTGGAGGATGAATTGACTGCTGGTAGTTTGAATGGACATTGTGGCATGAGAGTATCTTAGGCCCGTGATGTTACATTTCTTACACCAGCGTCCTTTTTACAGTAGAGGTTGCTGTGTGCAACCTTCCCAAGTTCTACTCACTTGGGAAGCAGAAATACTCCTTGCTTTTCTTTGTGTGCTGAGGAAGAGTGGCTGAGGAAAATGAACTTTAGCTCTGGTCTTTAACAGGATAGGGAGATATGACCTTTTCATGCCTTTCTACATTGCTAGTTACCAGGCATTAACTTTACTTTTCCTTAGTTTCTTACATGTACACACAGGTCCTCCGCACATTTAAATGGAGAGGAGTTTTCAAGTTTTATTTTATGTTTGTAGTCACTTTCCCTTTGCTGTAAGCCCCCATCTGCCATGGATAGTCATGCGCAGCTTATGGAGCGGATGCCACCATGATTAAGTTGTGCTGAGAAACTGAAAACTGCTGTTACCATCATGGCACATTCCTCTTTGCTAACCAACTCTGCCACCATAAACGGTGGACTGTTAGTGTGTTTTCTAGAGCTGACCTAGAATTTAAAAACCAACCCATCCCCACACCAAACAAAAAAGATTTCTGCTGAAGTCAAAATTGGTACTTCAGCAAATTTCAAAACTGTTATGAAGGGGAGGAGCTGAATGGCAAAAAAACCCCAAAACTGTACCCAACAACAAAAAATATGGAAGGTTTATTGCCAATGAATGAAATAAATGTTTTCCTCCAATTCATTTGGATTAATGCTGCATGCTGCTGAAAAATATTTCTGTGTTGGAATAGTCATTGGGTGTTGTTGCATGTCAGTAAAGTATTTATGAACAGTGGGCACTTTGCAAAATTGCTGAAGGACATTACCCTTGTATCAAAGAGCAGCATGCTGGCCTTATAGACAAATAGAATTGCATTCAAAGGGATAAATGAATGATTTCTCCTTTGTTTCTGTTAGAAAATGCTAATAGAAATGTGTTTGTCTTTCTTTTTTAATAGATATTTATGTGTATACATAAATACATGTATACATGTATCGTATCATGGTATAGTTAGGGTTGGAAGGGACCTTAAAGATCATCCAGTTCCAACCCCCCTGCCACAGGCAGGGACATCCCACTAGGTCAGGCTGCCCAAGGCCCCATCCAACCTGGCCTTGAACGCCTCCAGGGATGGGGCATCCACAACCACCCTGGGCAACCTGTTCCGATGTCTCATCATTCTCATAGTGAAGAAATTCCTCCTAATGTCCAGTGTAAATCTGCCCCTCTCCAGTTTATACGTGTTCCCCTGATCATATCCCCACAAGCCTTTACGAATGGCCCCTCTCCAGCTTTTCTGTAGGCCCCTTTCAGGTATTGGAAGGTCGCTATAGGATCTCTTCTCAGCTTTCTGTCCTCCAGGCTGAACAGCCCAATTCTCTCAGCCTGTCCTTGTAGGGAAGGTGTTCCAGCCCTCCAGTCATCTTTGTAGCCCTCCTCTGGACCCGATCCAACAGCTCCATATCCTTCTTATATTGAGGATTCCAGAACTGAACACAGTATTCCAGATGAGGTCAAATACATATATTTTCCCCAACATTTTCCCAGCCTTCTAAAGCTGCCACTGGGACAATGCAGAGGAATGCGTAGTCCTCTGATCAGGCTGAACCAAAGACTGTCAGCCACATGACCTCTGATGACTTGTGGTATATGTGGAAGAATGCTGGTCTATGCAGCACTTAGAATCAATGCATAGGCTGGGGCTTGAAAATTGGCATCCATCATTTGTTTGCGCGAGGCATAACACTTAGGAGTTAGTAGTTAGAAATGGGTGTAGATACTCAGTTGTTGCCTTCTGGGGATCAAGTACGACAAGGCTAGGAGAGCAGCTCTAATCTGATCTATTAAAATGCAGGACGCCCTATGGTTTCTATAATTTGCTCATGCATAGTGCATTAACTTCTGTCGTATCCTTACTTCTAGCATTTCTTTTAACCACACTCTTGGTGTTAGCATGATTTTTATTTACTGCTTTAAATTGTGAATCAATTACTCTGTATGCAGTGGAGAGAGAGTTGGTTTTGTTGATAAATGTAGAAAAAGCATTTTAAGATGACAGCTAATTGCACGATAGAACAGGAGCACATGATTTTCAGACAGAAGCCTGCAAGGTGACAATGGTAGGCACTTGAACCAGTAGAACATCTGAAAAACAGTGCAAGAACAGTAGATGTTATGTGGTGTGTGCAAATGAATATTTAGCCCAATAATTAAAAACCAATGGAGGATGTATCTGTATAGAGATACAAGTACTTTCTAGAGTGTCATGCTGTGAACTTCTACACAGAGCACTTAAAGGAGGAACCGTGAAGGGTATAGCTTTTGAGAGGGATTCCATCTCCAGGTGTGGCTTTCTGAGATCTCAACATGTTTTAACAGGTGACTGGAGAAAAGATGTGAATGTGAAAGAAGAGTATTGCTTTTGGTAGTCATATGGGCTCTAGAGAGCTATAATCACAGTGATAGGGAATGTGGGGTATTATATAATACAATGGATGGCAGTTTGTGGTGAGTGTGTTGTTTGATAGAGGAGAACCTTGGGCTCTTTTAGCCTTTGTTTGGTCTCAGTAATCAACAGAATTAATCCAGTTAAGTGCTAACTGCTTTGAAATAAAGAAAATCAGAGTCCAGTCAGCGAAGTCTACATTAGTCAAGTGTTAGTCCTGCATTCATCCTGAAGAAGAGCTTGTATAGTAGTTCAGCATGCATTTATATAGGTGTATTGGCCTGTTTCTTTATTAAACTAAATATATGTCCTTTCTCTGCAGGATAATCATGGCAATGACATACGCCTTGGTATTTTCTTCATGGGAATCTTCATAAAAAACAGAATTGGAAGGACAACTGTGATTTATAGGTAAAAACTAGGATCTTCTGTATTTAAAGCGAGTTTGTTTTCAGAGCTCCATGTGTGGGGTTTCTTTATTACTTACATATGTGACTTCAATAGCACCAATCCTCTAAGTGGATTTTTACTGATCTCCATTATTAGAACATGAACATTTGTGCAGTCAAAAAATTGTGTTTTATGAGCAGATCTAATTTTTAGTCAGTTGCTAAGGCTTGTATCAGACTTAAACTGGAATGTTTTTTTGCCTTAAAAAGGCTTTCAGTGGTGATCTTCAAAAATGTTAGGGCCCCCTTTTCCACACAGCTGATGTTTTTCATATTTAATTTTGAGAAGAAATTAGGTATCCATTTAACTGTGCCAAGTGACAAAGTCAAGAAGTTTCTTGACATCTAGTAGCGATGGTGCTGCGATCCTTACTCTTTGGAAATATGCACTTAAAGCATCCTGCCATGACATGAAAAGGAATGCATGCTGCAAACAGAACAAACAAGTCCTTTCCATCCCCGTGGATTGCATGCAATGTACGCAAATGTCTGTCAGCTATTTGTAAGAAGATTATAACTCTGATCTTGGGTAACCTGACAATTACTTGGAGGGGGAAAAAAAAAAGATTGCAAGCATAAAATCAGAGTATTAACCGGATGTGCATGGCCTGCATAGCCATGTTATCAACTTAACCTTCTTTAGGAAGAATTGGCACTGGAAGAGTGGGAAATGGCATTTGAGGATGAAAGGCACTATTAGAAAAAAAGGTTTATTACATGTGGCTAAAATCAATAGGTTAAAAAATGCCACAGTTCAGTATCATGTTTATCGTTAATATACTTACAGTGTTTCTATTGTGTGTCTTCAAATAAGTATTTAGAAAGAGAACTTTTAACTCTCCTCCTTTGCACTAGAGCATGACTTCCTTGTTTTCCCGACCAAGTTTATTCACCAAAGTGCTACTGAAAAGCTTCCCCATAAAACAAGACAAATGTTGACTAAGGGATTCTTAATGTTTGTGAAATGTTTGAATGTATGTGTTGGCAAACTACCACATTTTTTTTACTCTAC
The DNA here is from genome assembly GCF_017976375.1 of Cuculus canorus. NCBI lineage: Eukaryota > Metazoa > Chordata > Aves > Cuculiformes > Cuculidae > Cuculus > Cuculus canorus. The sequence goes on from NC_071403.1 coordinate 94,891,235, forward strand.
AGGTGGAATGACATTGGTAATATAGCACATAACAAGTCTTCAATTGTTCTAGAGTTGGTCAACAAAGAAGAGAATGTACTCTTTCACACGGTAAGAAGACAATCTAATCAATATCATCAAGAAAGCTGCTTATATAAAAAAAAACTTTTAAAATTCCACTTCCCTGAAGGGGCTAACTCACCACAAGCCCCCCTCAAAGTTCACATTTTACTTGAATGAAATTAACTTTGTTTAATGACATTAACTTTGTTTAGCTACCAACATTAGTATTCTCTTCCAGGCATCCCAAAGTATACTATACTGGGAAGTCTGCAAAAAACAAAGTGCTTGTTGGATGAAACATCCACAATGCCACACCGTTTTTCATGCTGGGATAAATATAGCAGCGCAAGCAGCTGAAGAAACTGGGCATAAACTACCATGCATGCACATACTGGAACTCAGAGAGCTGCAGTGCTGTTAAGTGCTATTTAAAATCACTCCATATCTCCGTGATCCAAGGCCAGTATAGAATCTGGAACAGCTAGCTAGAGCCATTTTTTTGTTGTTGTTGTTCCTCCTCCCCTCCCACCGTGACTTAGCAGTGAAGTGGCAGCATGTAAAGGCATGCCACTGTATTTCAGTAATTTAATGCCTTGAATGCTCTTGAGGGCGCTAGGCGTGTTCTTGGCAGCCAGATTCTGTACATGATGGACTTACCAAGCATTACTGCAATTGAATTTTTAAAAATCTTTGTTACTTTTAGGTAAGAATAGCACAATGAATGATTGATTATTTTTTTTTTCCTTTTTCTTTTTTTGTGTGTTTAAAGGACGATCTTGAAAATGCTAAATATGTTTCACGGCTGTTTGCAGCAAGACACAAATTTTACAAACAGAACAAAATCTGCACTGAGTGAGTACTCTTTCTTCAGAGTAGTTTTCTAACACCCTTCTTTGGAATTGCTCTAAGTTTTGGTGTGTCTGTCTTTGTTTTTTCTAGCCACTTGTGTCAGTTATTCTTTTCCCCTTCCCCTTTTTTTCTTGTTTTGTTTTAAGCACCAGCAAGAACAGACAATTGTAAATGAAATCTTATTCTGACCCTTGTGAGGCTTCATGCTCCCCAAGCCGATGAATCTGACTGTCTTAAATTGAAGCCCTTGGTCTCTGGCATTCATAACCCAGAATGCTAGTATAAACTTGAGTGAAAGGTGACATATGTTAACATGACAAAATATGAATTGCAGTAGCATTTTGAAGATGCACTACCCATCCAGGAGTTATGGTCGATGGAAAACACAGGTTGTCATCTTCTAATTTGGGCAGTATATTTCATCTGCTTATGTGCAACAAACAAGTGAGGACATCTGGGAATGTTAATCTGCATAGACATACTAGCACAGCACGGCGGAGACTGTAAATATGAACCCAAAGTCTCCATTAGGCTCTTCTTTGAGCACTTATTAAGGAACTGGCCTGGAGCTAGTCCTCTCACACAGGTGGATACATCTTAACTGAAGGAGGAATTCATGAGGCAGTAGTTACAAGTCAAAAGACAGTTTATTAGCAGAGTATATTTCATTTACAGCAGCATGCAGCAATTTTAATTTGAGATAAATTTTGCTTTGAGAAAATTGGAATTTTGAGAAATTTTCATGATGTGTAGACTTTGAATAGCAATGAGAATGTCAATCAATACCATAATTTGAATATCTCAGAATATTTTCCCTTTGAGGCTATATATTGGGGTCAACAAAGGGGACTAGTCTGTTAATGTTCGTAATCCAGACTACAGAAGCAATAGCTTTTGACCATGTTTATTTCTAAACACTGAGCCGTAAGTATGTGGGTACCATAAACTGCTTCATATACAACTTACAAATATTTTGACTAACAAATACAGGGAATGTCATGAGGTTGCTGAGTGGAATAACTGGAATTTAAATACATTCTTGCCATTAGAACAGCTCTCCTTCTTACCACAGTCTTGTGTGGTATCAGCTTATGTGTTAGAGCCACAGATACTTATGACAGTGTGTTTCCTAGCCAAATAATTTTCCTGCGCTCTGTTAAAATGATAGTTGTTTGGTTTCCTGTGTGCATTTCCTCTAATCGCACATAACATCATTCACCAGATCAGAAAATGTAAGAGGACAAATTCCACCTTTCCTCTCTTCACGTAAGCACTATATTTCTGCCTCCTTCAACTTGTTTCTTTCCCTTCCTCATTTTTTTTTCCTCCTACACTCCTTTTTCATTCCACTGCACTTGGCTACTCTAACCTTGTATGTGGCTCTGCTAGTATTATCCTAACCACCTGCATTTTTTTCCTCCTCCTGGTCTATGCGCATTGCTTTGGAGTGATTGCTATGAATTTCATAAAATTGTCATTGTTTTAATGTTCACCTTAAGTCACCTCAAACCATGCCTGTGTGCTTTATTCAGTTTTTGTTGCTTAAGAGACTTGTTTGATTCATTTTTAAACCAGAGCTTTTCTTTCTTATGTTTCCAAGTAAGCCAAATAGGTTAATGAACAGAAGGCATGTGTATTTTGGACCTGGAATACTTTCGGTATTTAGAGAAGGACCTGAATTATTTTCATTCGTTCATGTTTTTTTAAATCACATTAATGAGCAATACTTACAGATTCTTCATCTCTTGTTTTTCCCCATTCATTCTTGAATCAGAATTAAAATATATTACTCGTTTCTAGTATTTCTTTTTACTTTTTCTTCCACAGACAATCAAATTCTCCTCCTCCTATCCGACGACGGCCCACTTGGAGTAGGTCATCCTTGGTATGTGCCATGGTGGGGTTGTTAAGAATGTCTATGCTATTTCTAATGGGGTAGGGCATTGTGTAAGATAGAACACTTTCTAAATTTAAAATAAGGATTGCATTCTTATGCTTTGGCTTCAGATATAGCACAACAGAAAGAGAACTGCCTTCTATATTAGATATGAAAAATGGAAATCTACTTTTTCAAAGGAAAAGCAGATCCTGCTGCCTCTCTTTGTTTTGAACATAAGAATGCAACAGTTTGGTTTTTTGTTTTTTTTTAACAAAAAAAAACATTCTCGGGAAGATCAAGAGGAGGAATGTGTGCTCATCAATTAACAAGCAACTGGGCTGCTAATCATTCATGTTGAACTTTCAGCTGTTTGCATTTTTTCATAATTGTTTTGTTAACTTGTTGGAACAGTTCTCTTTGGGGAGAAAATAAAAAAGCCCCCCCGACTGTTGTCTGCACTGTACATACCTTTATGCATCTATCTATTCATTTGTCTTGTATGGTAATATATTGGTAGGCATATATGTGATTGGGAGTCCCATTCACATATATAGGAGTGAAGTGGGACCTTTGAGTGAGGCTCTGTCACTTCACTGAGGATCAGTTTCATTACTTTCAGATTAAGATCCTTTATACAGTTTTGGCATAGTGGTGAACCTATATGTTATTAACTATTACTTTAAAGCCATTTTATACTGTTTCACTGTATCAGCAATGTTGGATTTCCAGCAAAACCTCCTTAGTGTAGATCTTATGATGGTGATATGTTTAATCACCTGATTTGGAAAAAAAAGAAAAAAGAACCCGAGTTATCCTTAAGTTGGATATTGACATTATACACATATCAAGCTTCTCCTGATTTGTCAGAAGAGGCAGACGGGCTTTCAAAAAACCCCAAATTCACAACCAACACCAAGAAAAAAAAAAAAAACCAAAAAAACCCGAAAGTCCACAACACAATAATCCCTAATTTCTTGCAGATACCTTCCATAACATCTGTCACAAAGAGAACTGTCTGCTCTAGATCTGTACATTCCAAATAGAAGTCACTTCTTCCTTTCCTTTCTCATTTTTCAGGCTTTCCAACGTCTTGGTTTGTTTCAGGCTAAGCTCTGCTAATTGGGTTGTCAGCAGCAGGTTCCTTTGCCCAGATCGTTCAGTAAGAGTAGGGTTTTATACCCTTGAAAGTAGTTGTTGAAGCAGAAATACATTCTACATCATTTTCCAGCTCTGGTTTAACACAGCCATTTTATATGCAAGAATTCATATGTGTGCTCAGTTTCTTTGATTCTCATTCCCTCTCCCCATTTACATAGAAAATGAAAATTTCATCCCTTCCCCACCCCCTCTTCAGTAGCTGACTTGTGTGGTGCTCATGTTGTGCATGTGCATGCAAAGGTAAATGATTTCGTGTTTGTTTTTTGCCTTGGGCATCCATGGTATTTCTTAATAATTTGAACTACTTCAATCAGCCTAGATGAAAAGCCCTTATTCCACTGTTAAGGAAGACATATTAATGAGAAAAGATTGTCCTCCTTCTCTTTTTGACTTCTTATATCAAAGTATGTTTTCATAAATCTTGCTTGGTGACAGCAGACAGTACAGGTGGGAAAATGTGATTGCAAAACGCATCGGTTTACCAATGAACAAAGCTGGTGAATACATCAGCTGTGATTTATTTTGCTGCAAATGATCCTGCTCATTTAATGCAGAGTTGCCCTCTGTGATACTTGTAGTGTTAAGAAACTTGTGGTATAGATTGTTGGCGGAAGGCTCCGATTCATCATCTAGGGAATCCAATATTCATGTAATTTGCAGTTATTTTAAGTCCATATGTGCTCCTATTGCTTATGTAACAGTGTTCTAGGACCTTGAATTTTTTCCATCTCCCGTGTTTGCCCTGATTAGGTGTTTTGTTTTGTTTTAATTCTTCAAGGTCAAGGGCTTTAATGAACTTTTGAAAGTTTTAAGTGAGCTGGTAATCTGGATGTTCTTTTGTGAAGTGGAACTTAAAGAAGTCTCAACTGGTCAGCTTTGGGCTCCATAACAAAATTTAGCAAACAATTTACAAAGTATGATTCTCTGCTCTATAAAGAAATGCCAAGCCATGTGTTTTTGGCTGGGTAAGAAAGAACAATATTCAGCGAAAAGGGCATAGAACCGTTTTTCCTGTTCCAGCTGCGAAAACTGTAGTAAACAAAGTTCCTAATGCTTTTTTCCCCCTTGTGCTTTCGTTTCAGCCAAGACAACATCCATTTATACTGCCTCCTATGCATGTCCAGTGTGGAGAACACTACACTGAAACACATAATTCACAAGGTAATTAGAACATATATTTTTCCTTTAATGGACTTCAGTTTTATGTGTATGCAAAGAAGATCCTGCCTCTTATGTCTAATGCTGTCATGGTTAAATGGGAGTTGCTGCTGGAGGAGAGCTAGCAGTTTTATAGTTATTGTTACAGCAAGTTTTCTGTTTGAAGTCCAATTTCAGTTTTCAAATTTCTCTAAAATGTCTGTGCATGATTATATGGACCTTAAACTTGGTATTCCAGTTCAGTGAGCTGAAAAAATAATTTCTAAAGGAAGTGTGATGGGTGTGCTATAAGACAGTGCCAGCTGGGGCCAGGGAGTGAGGGAAAAAGAGACAGCAAATATCTTTTAGCTGTGGGAGAAATTGTAGTGTCTTGTTCATGAAACTGTATATTTAGATAATCTTTTCTGCTGCTTTCTCACCAACATCTGCCTGCTTTGTTAGCCTTACAGACTTAAGGAAAGTTAACTATTATCACCCCGTTGTTTGACAAATAAATTTTCTAAGAGGTTTTATCAGGTAACTTTGATCAAGGCTGGGAATAGAGCCCAGCACCTAAACACCTTGAGTCTCGCACACTTAAGCCCACTGCCTCTTGGAATACATGTAGCCAGGTCTGTTAGACTACTTTCTTTGCAGTTCAAATCTGTAGTGTGTGTGTTTTTTCTCCCCTGCTCCTCCCCCAAGTCTCCATCACCCTGCTGTGTTATAATTCAGATCCTCAAAACTGTTGGTTGGTCTGAAGTAGGATTTCCAATTCCACAGTCTTCTGCTACTTCAAATCACAGATTGGAGTGCATCAATAGAAAAGACAAGAGAATTTTTAAGATTACCATAGGCTAGCAGCACTGGATTTTTAAAGTGGCAGCAGTAGTGAATCCTTCCAGGATGCTAAGGGAGAAGATACCCCTTTATTTTATTTTTTCTTGCCACCTCAGGCAAAAACACTTCTCTTTCCCCTTTCATGTCTCCCACAAGATTCAGAGCTACCATATTTTGCTAACTATTGTGAGTGTTTACGGAAGTAGTTTTGTTTTAGTTCTGTTTCAGTGACCCAAGGATGCTCCCAAGACCAGATGTTCCCTGCAGTTGTTGCATACCAAGCTGTCTCCTTAATTGTTTGTGCAGACTGCATTTGAAGCTTAGTTAACGCTGAATTAGTCCTTGCATGTTAAAATTGTCAATGTCTTTATCTCTGCTCTGCACAGATAGCATTTTCCATGGAAATGAAGAAACTTTCTACTGTAGGTCTCAGACCAGTTTGGACAGGTGTCCAATGGACTTCAGCTACTTGAATGGTAATGGACCCAATGGGAGCGTATGCAGTGCCCACAGCATGAACTCCCTCAATCGCTCACAGAACTTCATCCAGGCATCTCCAATGTCCTCAAATCTGAGCATCCCTGGAAGTGACATCATGAGGGCAGACTATATCCCCAGCCACAGACATAGTGCAATCATAGTACCATCTTACCGACCGACTCCAGATTATGAAACTGTCATGAGGCAAATGAAGAGAGGAGTAATCCAGATGGATAGCCAAAGTCAGTCTTTGAGGAATCTCAATATTGGAAACACACATGCTTATAAGCAGGCAGAAGACCTAGTTTACAGTCAGCCTGAGATTCGAGAGAGACATCCTTATACAATTACGTATGGGCCCCAGGGTGGTAGCTATAACAAGCCTGTGGCTCCATCAGACCAAATGAACCCTAATAATGCTGTGCAAAATAAGACAGCAGCTAGTGCCATATCCCACACTGTCAGCACACCAGAGCTGGCCAACATGCAGCTGCAGAGCAGTCAGAGTTACAACACTACTCACATGTTAAAGAACTATCTCTTCAGACCCCCACCTCCGTACCCACGCCCACGTCCAGCCACTAGCACGCCAGACCTGGCAAGTCACCGGCACAAGTATGTCAGTGGGAGCAGTCCTGACTTGGTCACACGCAAAGTTCAGCTCTCTGTGAAGACCTTCCAAGAGGACAGCTCACCGGTCGTCCGTCAGTCACTTCAGGAGGTCAGCGAGCCCCTTATGGCAGTGAAGCATCATGCAGCTGTGAACAAGCGCCATAGTTTGGAGGTCATCAGCAATATGGTACGTGGTATAGAAGCCATGGCATTAAAAACTTTAAATGCCCCCCTGCCACGCAGAAACACTTTGCGGGAGCAGGTGCAGCCGGAAGAGTCAGTTCAGATGGGGCATGAAGTTCAGCACGTTCCTCATTATCATCACAAAAAGACATTCTCTAATGCCACAATGCTGATACACAGCAGTGAAAGTGAAGAAGAAGAAGAAACCTCAGAATCTGTGTCACAGATAACAGCTCTCCATGAGAACATGGAGTACAGTGCTCAGCTGCAAGCTGCCTTGGCTAGAATACCAAATAAACCTCCTCCAGAGTATCCTGGGCCTCGTAAAAGTGTCAGCAATGGAGCCCTGAGGCAGGACCCTGTTAGCATTTCTGTGGCTGTAGCCAGGGCCAAGGCCATGAGGCCAGGACCTTCCAAAGCCATTAGTGTCTCTCGAACTGATCAAATGGCAATAAATGGGTCTTCGCTCGGGCCCTCTATCTCAGAGCCTGACCTCACAAGTGTGAAGGAGCGGGTCAAGAAAGAACCTGTCAAGGAAAGGCCTGTGTCTGAAATGTTTTCTATTGAGGACAGCATTATAGAAAGAGAAATCATGATGAGGGTAAGTGCCTTACTCTGTTGCAGTGGCTTCTTGGAAATGAGTAATCATGCAGGTCAGTTTCCATACCAGAAAAATGTTGGATCAGTAAACTGTGTGAAACACGTGGGTGGGAAGATGTTGATTTCTTGAAGTTAGGAAATGTGATATCAATTGTCACATACAATTTGGTTTCATGGGTCTGTATGGCCACCAAAGGGGCTGATCCTGTGCACTGCTGGTCTGCTTCTGCTGTGGTTATTCAGTGCTGGCCAGATCTGCAACTGATGCAGCTGATGGTGCCACCACCCTGGCAGCAGTGCCAGCCCAAGGTGAGTGGCAGAGCACACAGAATGTGATAAGGAGGCTGATCACAGAGCTCCCCTTCTGGCTGTACAACTCCAGACCCTGTGGATTTGAGGACAGGAGGAGTCTAAAAGGTGTTTGTTGAGATTTGCAGGAGATTGTGTTTGTGCTAGCATTTTCTTCTTTGCAGAGATGTCAAGTATCACATAATATATAATATAATGGAAACTCTTGAGTTTTTCAAATGATCTGTTTTATTGTCTTTCCTGCTACTTTATATAACGTAGTTATCTGAATAAGACAAGACACTGGTAGCTATAGAATGTGTATTGCCAGTTTTGCCCGTAACTATATGAGGGACCAGATACCTAATTACAGAAACAGCAGGTGTAGAGGCTGGGTGATTGAGGATCTGGATTGTTTGTTTTCTTTAAAATAACTACTCAAGTATGAGAAATAGGGTCTTTTTAAACTTGCAGTGAATTTAGAATAAGAAGTATTTAAAGGCTTCAGTGTTCCTGCAAGCAATGGCAGAAATATGAGGGGTGCTTACCATTCAGTGACTTATGTATGTGCTCCATGTAGCGCTCTGGGAAGTGCAACTGCAGTTACAGAGAGCAAAGTGTGCCGTGGTTCTTATTTTATTTTATTTTTCAGAATTGAGATCTTATACAAAAACAATTCCTGAAACAAATTAATGATTCATCTAAATGACCCAGGGCAAAAGAGAGCTTGTAATGTACTAGATCAGTAACTAGTTAGATTTAAATACTACTGTAAATTAAAGAAGCATTTCTAAACGTGTTTAGTGCTTCTTGTTTGTTGGTGATCCTTAAGCTGATGGTTAGGTATCAAACTTGGGCCACTAAGTTGTATCATGGAGACTGAGTTTACTCCTTGCAGAATCTTAAACTTGAAACATAAAACAGGTACTTGACCAAAAAACATTATCTTTCATGAATGAATGCTGTAGACATTGATATAACAAGCATAGATATGCTCTTTTGATCTTCTGGGGAAGGAAAACATGTTCAGAAGCAAGGACCCCAAAGGATCTTAGGATGGAAATAAAGGTAAGAAGAGATCAGAGATGTTTGAGTACTCTTCCCCTGAATAATCTTTCAGATCAGCCTTTGGTCAAAAAGTGCTGTTGCTGCTGTTGTTGCTTTTAGAGTGAAGGGGTGGTCTTAGCACTAAGCTTTTGAGGTGATTTCAGTGTAGATCAGCAGTCTTAATACATGCAGACTTTCTCTTTGTCATAGAAATCACGTCATATTAATGGTAATTTGATTACATTGATTTTTCAAAGGCAGACTTTGCTGTTTTAGCATGCGAGTAGTAATAATAATAAAATCCCCAAACAAAGGAAAAATAATTGCATTTCTCTGCTTTCTGGAAGTAAGAAAAGAAAGCAGAATGATTTTACATTTTTGTTTTGCTTTTCAGTTTGATCTTTACTTAGTGTTCTGGAAGAATCCAGTGCTGAGGGAAAAGCTTACAGGCTGTTGAAAAAACAAGCCATTTACATATGTCTGAAGGCATTCAGGCTCAGTATAAGGAGGTATAATGAGGGCAGCAGGATGAATTTAAAATTCGTACTTGGATTCTCTGTGTTGCAGCGTAATATGATGTGTGAATATGATAAATGATATCCCTCCCTAGCTGCTGTTCTGTTTGGTTTCTGGGATCTGTGAGCTCAGTTTTTAGTGTGAAATATACCATGGGTGCTGTTTGAATCACCCTAATAACCAACTGCATCAGAAGACGTCTCGCTTTAAGTATTACCATCAGAGAAGAGGAACAACTGCCCAGTGTTTTACTGTTTGTTACAATCGGTTGAAATTATTGCTTTTTAAAAGATGCCCCAGGTATCTTGGCTATGGTAGCACCGCTTTAACACAACAGGGTGATTCTTTGTGTGTCCTACATTCAGGATAATGTTTGCAGAAAAATGCTCTAGATTGTATTTGTATGTCTTATAATGGCATGTAAACTGTATTATATGCTGGGATCGCTTCTTTGAAATTAAAATTCTGTGCTCATGTAGGAGCAGGCCTTTGAGGAATAACAGGAAGAATAGAGGTTGTATTTGAATTTACGATGCTAATGGTGATCATCTGCATTCCTTGGCCAGAGAGTTGCAGATTTTGGAGATTAAAAAAACATTCCAGCATTTTACTGGCATTATAAATAATCACACAGAGATGAAAACGTGCCTTTTCTTGCCAAAAGAATCTAGAAAAGCAGAAGATGGCAGGCCTGGAGGCCCAGAAGAGGCCCTTGATGTTGGCAGCACTGAACGGACTCTCAGTTGCTAGGGTTCCAGTGCCGGAGGACAGCCAGGATGAAGTCGCCAAGGTGCCAATGGATGAGAGGGTAAGATGGAAGCTTATGAAATGTTGCTCAAGCGCTTTGTTCCCAGCAGCGTGAAGTTTCTAAAATATTAAAATTTTATTTAAAAGCTGAAAAAAAATTATCTTAAAAGTTTTCAGAGCCATTTATTGGAAAAAGTATGTGGTTAACACTGATGTGTCTTTGGGTGCTGATAAAAGTTTTACGTGCCTTGAACACTTACTGAAGTAGGTGAAAATTGAGACCATTCGCTGTTTAACGAGACCATACAATGTTATACAAGATCAAGCTGTAAATCTAACACTTCCCACATTTTTCATTTGATCAGGCAGTCTTTCTTCAGTGATCATCCGTAGACACCGTCTTTCATGTTCTGATACAACTAAGGAGTTCAGTTAATGTCTCTAATGGGATTATTTTTTAATTTTTTTAAAAAAAAAGATATTTGCCTCCTGATGTTTGCGCATGCGGTTGTGTGCATGTATGTGGAATTTCAGAAATTAAAAACAGTTGCTGCCATTAAGATTTGAGGGACATATTTGCAAATTATCTTACTGGCTTTCTGGATAGAAATTTGCAGCCTTGTATTGTCTGGTATGCAGACGATGGGACTTAACCTCTGCTTGTACATGTGTGGAGTTCTGCTCAACCACAGAAATTCCATGTGTGCAAGTTAGGGAGTATTTTGGAAATACGGACCACATCACACTTCTTGCAGTGTGATCTTCTTCCTGAAAAGATAAATTTAAAATAATTTTACAAGTATCTGTTATGGTGAAATCACATATAAATTCATACTGAACAAGGATTTTATTTAGCATGGGTTTGCTTTTTATGGAATCAGTCTTGAAAAATGCAGAGGTGGAATGTAAAGATCTAAAATTTGCTTGCGGTTTCATTCAGTACAAATAAGTGTGTTGTGTTTCCTCAGATAACTGTAACTGAAAAGAAAGAAGCGACCAAAGAATGCTATGGCTACATATTGAAATTGGAAGAACTGATGGATGGATCTAGTGATAAACATTCTTCCAGGAGGAATTAATGGATTGGTGTTCCTTTTTCCTAAATTTTAGTGCAAAATCTTGAAGAGGAAGTTGGAAGAGGGGATGGTGTTTACAGAATATGAGCAGATTCCAAAGAAAAAGGCAGATGGGATCTTCACTACTGCTGCCTTGCCTGAAAACACTGAGCGGAACCGCATCAGAGAGGTCATTCCTTATGAGGAGAACAGAGTAGAGCTGGTGCCAACCAAAGAAAATAATACAGGCTACATCAATGCTTCACACATAAAGGTAAAAGCTTTCTTGGGCTTTGCTTTGCAAATGAAAGTGTGTTAAAGCTTTGTTTGCATCTCTGCATGCACAGCAGCATTTTCCGTAACTCTTGAAATTCAGAAAAGCTTAGTCAGAATGCATCATTGTACCTTTGTGTCAGCATGGGCATCTCTGAAGTCTCCAATCAACTAACATGCGTGAATCAATTTATTTGCTATAGACTGGGAAGTCATTTTAAAGAGGCATCCTTAGTTTTTTATGCCCACCTCTGCTAGACGATTGTGCAATGTCTCTATGCTATGTTTTTTAAACCTCATGAAAATGCATTAGGTCAGCCTCAATACCTAAAATGGAATATAGTTGTCATGATTCTGTACCTGAGAGAAAGAGCAGCTAAATGAAGCACAAGATGGTGTTACTCCTAGAGAAGAATAAATTCAGTTTCCGCCAGTGGGAGTGCTTACTAGAATCATCTGCAGGCAAACTTTCCTACTCACCGCTGGGGGACTGCAACCAGCCATGCAGAATGTGCCCCTGCAACTGACTGGTGCAGCTTGAAAGAAATACTGCATAAGGTGTGACTGAAACATTTTTTTCCATTTGCTAGCAGATAGGATACAATTTCTAAAAATCAAGGATATGTACCTCCATGTATGCAGTTCCATGTGCGAAGAAAAATTATGTAGTTGTGAGTAATGTATATTCATGTGATACTGCAATATTAATTGTTAATTCAATGTAGAAATAGTTTAAGATGTGATCTGACTGTTACTTTCAAACACAGCCAGTTTTAACAGTGAACTATCCTGCAGTGGCTGCGGATGATTGTTTTTTCTTTAAGCTTCCTGTACTATTTGCAGTTGTTGGCTTTTACTCTACCCTGAGAACAGTAACAGCACTCCTCTCCCTCAAGTGACAGATTCTCTTGTCAGAGAGGGCTGTCTGCTTTTTCTCATTGTCAGAATCCAAATTAAAAAGAAATAATTAAAAATTAATAAATAAAATAATTAATAAATAAAAATTAATAAATAACACCTCACGTTAAATGAATATTTTCCTGGAGTAAAAGCCTTTTAAAAAGTTTACAGAGATTTGCTGGCCTTCTTGGTTCTGATTTGCAGTGTTAAATCCTGTTGATTCAAAACAATTTCTGAACCAAGATCCTGGCTGGTTATTGCTTTTCTACATAGCCTGGTAGGTAGCAGATACTGAGTTTTTGCATAATCAGACGTTGCTATGATGATGGATTTATGAGCCCAAAATATTTCATCTACTTTGTTAGGAGGCCAAAAAAAGAGATTCCTAACATAAATTATGCCCACAAAGCAATACTAGCCAGAAAAGAATTTTCCCTGGCCAGTTTTGAGTCCACATTTTACCTTGTGTGTCAGCGTTGGACATTCACCCATCTCACATTCATAAAGCACCCAGGAACACATACAAATGTTTTAGTGTCTGGACCTGGTCCTTGCCAGTATTTTCCTCTTGCACTTGTAGTAGTGCATATGGAAGCCAAGCAGATGTGCTTTTGCTTAGAAAGTGAAATCGCATCTGTGAAATTTACTTCAGTAGCACAGAGTGTGTGTGTTTGCAGCCCAATATTCAATTTTTAATATCCTGCAGTCAGGGCATTAGAATGCAGTAAACATTCCAGGCATCCCATTCCCTCTAGACTATTTATGGTCCTTTCATATCTTATGCCAGGAGGCTGGATATTTGGACCAGAAGTCAATAAACAAAGAAAACTCCTCTATCATCCTGATAAGATCCATGCCTAGAGGATTCCAGCTCTGCCTGTGAGCCCCACAGTTTTACAGTATTTCTCTGCTTACTGACATTTGCTGCTAAGATTCTAAGATTGTCATCTATACCAGAGAGATAAATTATAATTAAATTTGCAGATTAAACAAAAAGTTCTTAAGAGCATTTCATCTGACTGTTTGGGTCAGGTCAGGATTAACTGAAAAAGCTCAATAATGCTACACCAGCACTCATCACTGCAGGCAACCATGCAAGTGCAAGACCAGCACAAGTATGAGATGCCAGGTAGTACTGTGTGGTTTATATTCATTCCCACCCAGTGCAAGAATTTGAGGAGTTTACCTGCATTGGTCTTGCAGATTTTAACCATCATGCACAGAGGAGAATGCTGCAGAATATGAATTAAGCAAACAAGCTGGTGTACAGAGTTGAAAACCATTTTCAGTGGAGTGAAAAATTTATCATTATACAAATGCTATGCTAGTTACACATGTAAAAAGCCAAGTGACTCAGCTTACTGAACAGCTGTTTGCATAACAAATAAATAGATTCTATTTCTGGAAATGTATTTGAAGACCTATACCTTAAATATAGCGTATGCCTAAACCTGTCAGTTATTGATTGCTCCTCGTAGCGGTGTCTAACAGCACCTTGATATTTATGGATGTGTCAGCATTTCTGTTGTAAATCTTCTCTGGGATTTATAACTTTGTTGTGAGAAGTAGCTCTGGGCAAACATGTGGAGTTAGGATGTCTTAGCCTGAGAAGGAAAAACATTTTAACTTTCCAAAATAATTAGTTCGTCTGAGTTTGCTTTCTGCTGGCAAGCACATTTTAAAATGATATCTAGTAGCTCTGGAACTGGTTTGGCTTTTTACCTGAAATATTGGAAAAACCCCCTATTTTTATATAAACCTTTTTTAATGTTTAGCAAAAAATCTGTCATAGAATATTTTTTTACATAAAAGTGATTTTTTTTTTTTTTTAACTGCCTTAAGTATGAGGATCTGCCTCAGTTAGGTAAGTGGTGCAGTGTTTTATACTGGTTAAGTCCAAGGTACTACTGAGTCTACTCAGGGCACTACATGATTTATAGTGTGTAAATCTGTGTGTTAGTGCTTTAAAGATAATTTCACGATGTGTTGTCATGAAAGCAGACAGATACTTCTTTAAGATCTGGTTGGTAATCCTGTTGTGTATTGAGAAATAGACTTGTGTGACTACAGCTTTAGATAACTTTAAATTTCACATGGCGTTTGAAAGCCATTTAATGGGCTGGATTTACTTTATAGACGTTTGCAGCTTCTGAACTGGAAAACCTGAGATGAGTGAGGAAGAGTAACTTGAAGCCTGTCTTGATCCCATTGCTAGCTGGCCAACAGGCCCATGCGAGCTCTGTGTTATGTACAGTGTGGCTGCATAACTGCATCCTCTGGGAATGGCTTTGCCACATCTTCAGCAGTGATCAATGTAGTAAGAGCCTGTTTAAGAAATTATTTTTTGCCCGAGTGGAAAATAATTGAAGGAGGCCCTAAACAGCAGAGGCCTTTAGCTTTCCTTGTGCAAAATGTCATTTGTGTTCAGGTTTTCTAAACCACCGTGTGTTAATTTGCAGCAATGCAATGACTTGTTAATACATATGGACACTTCCCCTGGTGCTCAGTTGTTCTTTCATCATGGGTCTGTCACAAGGCCAGAGAAGTCAGTCAGCTGTTTAATTGTATTTCAACCATATCAGAAATGGGGCCTTAAAAAAAAAAAAAAAAAGTTTTTTTCATCTGTATGATCCAGATTTAATGGCAAGCAAAATAGATGAAGTTTTGCTTGAAGCCTTATGTTTATGGGCATCAAGAAAGGACTTAGAATCACCGAAGATTGTGTTTTGTCAGATTTGCTCCAATCAAGAGGATGATTCTTGTCCAGAATTTTGAACAAAAGTGGAAGAACAAAGAAGTGAATGTTTCATTACGGTCTCCTTTGTTTAAAGGGCAGCTCTGGCACAGACACTGCTGAGAATTTGGGTGCTGACTATTTTTTCTCCTTACTCCCAGGTGACTGTAGGTGGAGAGGAGTGGCACTACATTGCTACGCAAGGGCCTCTGCCACACACATGCCATGACTTCTGGCAGATGGTGTGGGAACAGGGAGTGAATGTTATAGCCATGGTCACAGCTGAAGAGGTATGTAGAATCCCAGAAAACAGTTCTTTCTGATGTGAGCAAATCTCTTGTTATCATCACTTCCCACACCAGTAACCTGTTTTTTATATCAACAGCCCTTTTTCCTCTTAACTCTGTTTGAACATATGCTTGTATTGCTATAATACTGTACTTTGTAACTTTCTGATACTGGGTTTGGCAAGTACTAAAGTGAAACAAGCAGAGCTCCCCCTCCCCCCTGCTTCACTTCAGCTCGGCCAAAACATTTCCATTGGAATGTGAGAGTGCTGAACTGCCCCTGGTTAAAATGACACAGGTTTCCACCCCATCCAAGGACACTCTTATCGGCTGAAAAGAGACCAGAAGCTGTTGTTTCCGTAGAAGTGTCCCTGTGAAAAAAGAGATCTTTTTATTCTTATGCCAAGCAAAACAGTTATTTCTATTGTAATCCAAGAACTATGCGCTATGTTATAAAAACTGGCACACATTGCTAACTCACACTGCATTCTGCTCTGTGCCTGGTTGCTTTTAGCAAAGACAGGGTGTAGCACACCAAGGCACTGTCCAGTTCCAAGGACTGTTCAACAACAGATACTTAGAAGCTGCTGAAGAGAATCTTTTTCCATTTAAAGGAAAGGCTTCCTTGTGAGGGGAATTGTAGGCAGCAGCTGGCTTTTGCCACAAGACAAGAGCTAGTACTTCAAGTGTATTTATGCTTAGAAATATTATATGGCTGAGAGTTTTAATGGATATTTTCTTTACTTTGTGGGATGCTCCTTGCTCTTCCAGTGATTTGAAATAAGAGTACTTGACTTATATGCAGAATTTTATGACTTCTGTTTGTAGAGAATTATAATTGCAGGAACTAATGGTTATTTTTTTGTTTATTTGTTTGTTGGGTGGTTGGTTTTTAAGGAGGGAGGAAGAAGTAAGAGTCATCGTTACTGGCCTAAACTGGGCTCTAAGCACAGCTCAGCCACTTATGGGAAATTCAAGGTGACAACTAAGTTCCGCACAGACTCCGGCTGCTATGCAACTACTGGTCTGAAGGTCAAGCATCTTCTCTCAGGACAAGAGAGGACAGTGTGGCATTTGCAGTACACTGACTGGCCAGACCATGGGTGTCCAGAAGAGGTCCAAGGCTTTTTGTGTAAGTTTTCTTTTAACTTGCAAGATAAAATACATCGAGGGAAAGGTTGCTTACACTGGATTCAGTTCAGTTCAGCTAGTACAGCTGGGATTGATCTTAAATGATTATTGCTGTGGCTTACAAAGGCCTCAACTAGGTTGTACTTAGCTGCAATTTGGAGTTAAAAACAGTGAGATTCAAGAGGTAGAAGCTAAGGTGATTGAGCATGTTGGTCCTGAAAGACCTGACCTAAAGGAGAAAAATCAGAGGCAGCAGTAGCGCTAAAGACTTAGATACCTCTGCTGGTGGATCTGTCAGTATAAGTTATTGCCGCTTCCGAGCTACCTAATGAGTGTAGGAGATATTAGGCTGCACACAAATGTGATTAGAGAGGCCTGGGTGAGAGAGGTTCAGATGTTAGTGAAATACGGCATAACTCCTCCAGTTTTACAAGAGGCCCTTACTGCTGACAGTCAGCATTTAGTAATCCGGATGCATTGCACTTGTTGCAGAAGAGCAGAGTGTTCCATCACATACACAGTAAGTCTAAACTTGCTGCTGCCCTTCTAGCTATGTGTACCTAGGCGATGTATAAGAGTCTTCCCAATTAAATATGGTCCTGGTTCATGCATTTCTGAAAATACAGCCATTATGTTAACCTGTAATGAGTTAATAGCGCTTCCTACCTCTTACCAAGTGATAAACACTACCATATTAAGTAACAGGAATTCAACCATTATTTAACTAAAGCCACATTTCTAGCACTGCAGCAGAGTGTGCTGCAGAGATCTTTACGTTACCACTGAAGGTGTCTGTACATGACATACTTGATGGATTGGAGGTGCCTGCCCTCTTAATTCCTGAAACTTTGCAGCTGCAGCAGCATAGCTCTGTTGCAGCTAAGTCTTCTCTCAGCAAGGCCCATAAGTTCCACTTCAGTCTTGACACAGCTACGGTCCTTTAGTGATCCACTCTCCTTTGTCTGGTATAAGCTTGATGTAAATAACATGTTGTTTTCCTATTTCTGTAATCAGGGCAGAAAAGAAAAAAAGACATTTCAGCTTTAGCAAAGCAATGCCATGGATCTGTCTTTAAGGCAAAGCTGTTGCCCAATTCCTAGTTTTGTTTTATACTTTGTTTTCCTCGCCAACTCACATAGCTGTGGTTGGGCATGACAGTAATTGGAACCTAATTGTCCCCATTTCCCCTGTCCCATGGTTTGACACCACATACAGTTGCATTTCACTGTGTATATTAAAATGCAGCTTTTCTGATGTTGGTAGGCCTTCAGCCACAGCCTTCCTGTGTGAAAAAGGCTGCTAGGGTTGCAGTGTCATGATGGCGGGAGTCAGGGCATGAGAGTATGGCTCAGCTCTCATTTCCCACTCTAACTGGTGGGAAGCAAAATGTCTAAGAGTTATGAACCTGGATATATCTTTCTGGGCGAGGTCCATCATCTTTGTCATGCATCTGTACTATGCTGGAATGATGTTTAGAGGTCGGAGTTGGAGATGTATTTTATGGCGTGTTTATCTAACCAGATGAGCTTCCAGTGTTCAAGGTACTCTCTGTGGTTTGACAGTGGAATGCGTTGAATAACACTGGGACAGCCACACAAAACAACTGTTCTTGATTCATCCACTTTCTAGAAATGGCTTCAGGGAAAACAAAGACAGTGAGTTCCAGAAGGTCTCGTAGCTGGTGAGAAACACGTTCTGAGCAGAGAAGTGGATGAGATTGTGACTCACTCTAGAAGGGAGAAGGTAGAGAGGGGGAAATGAGGCAGATGGATCCTCGCTTCCCATCTGATATTGGCTTTGACAGGCAGTAGTTTCAGTGGGACTTAGCTGTTGTTTTGATCCCAGCCTGTTAATAGTAGGAATTGCTGTAAGTAATGTCTAGAATCATCTGCTTAGGGGACCTGGAGATTTGCAGAGGGGAAAACAGAATTTAATCTTTTAAAAACCTATTTAATTTAAAGGAGTAGCCTCCCAAGTAATAATGGACACCCAGCTGGTACTTGCTGGATGCGGTGCTGTGCAGTGCACTCTGGCCAAAATAATTAGTATGTTGTAAAAAATGTAAATTATTGCCACTTTGACAAACAATGAGTTTTCCATATTATTTGTTCCCCATTTTTTACATTTAGACATATAGATGTTTGCAACCTTGTCTGCATTTTATCTTGCAGCTTACTTGGAGGAGATACAGTCAGTGCGTCGCCATACCAACAGTGTGTTGGACAGCAGCAACAACTGCAACCCTCCTATCGTGGTTCACTGCAGCGCTGGGGTAGGAAGGACCGGAGTGGTTATCCTAACAGAACTGATGATTGGGTGCTTGGAGCATAATGAAGTAAGTCACCTCCTTTCTCAAGACAAATGCCAAGCTCATTTCTTGTCTAATGAACTACATTTCTGAGGTTAAAATTAAAAGGAATTGAAATGTTTTGTTTATATTACCTTCGTGAGACAAGGAACTTAAATTGTAGAATCACTAGGTTGGAAAAGACCTTTGAGATCATCAAGCCCAACCATACCTGTCCACTACTAAATCATATCTCTAAACAAACAGGGATATGCAACAGGCAGAGATTTCCCTCAGCAGTTTACTTGCTGTATTTCTCTGTTGAGTTGATGTTATGAATTTTTTTATTAGTATTATTTTAATACATTCAAAATTAGGGCTTTCTTCTCTCTTAAGAGTTTAGTTTAATTCATACCTGTACTTAACGATCTGGAGATGACATGTTTACAAGGACTACCTGAGAGAGGCTACAGAATAATGTTGGCTTCTGTGCTCTTTTAACTGAAGTTTTCTGCTCTCTGAATTCTCTCTTTGGACTTCCTCCTCTCTCCTGTATTGTCTCTATTTTCACCTGGAACAACACTTAACTGTGTATTAAAAAAAAGGTATGTGTATGTTGGGTCATAGGGCTTTAAGAACTGCAGCCATCACTACAAGACTAGTAACAGTCTGCAGTTACGAATAGGAGAACCAGCAGGGTAACCATGTTTAACAACTTGCTCTTCATCTGTGTCCTGTGTCGCTGGGGAACTGTCTGGGAAGTACATCACATCTTGAATAGCAATGTGCCACACAGTTTCAACATGACAGCTATTGAAACTGGGGATTTATATTGTCAAAGAAACCACTTAAAGACCAAAACCTCTCGTAGAGATAAGAATGCATCAAGAGTGACAAATAGACATTTATTATCTGCCCTTCCCATTAATCATCCACTGGATGAGTTGCTTGAAATGCAGGACTGGAGGTACACACCTGAAATGTTCATCTACTTTCTGTGTTACTATAGAGGAGTTATAGATTGTAGCCTGTCTGTGCAAGGCACTATGTGAAGTGCAACTTACAGGCTAATTAAAAACCTGAGTCCTAAAGCAGACAAGTACCAATGTACTTTCCTTTTCATCACTATTTTTAAAAAAAAAGGTGATGCGAAGAAGTCATTTTTTTTGTCCTCTGTGTTTCTCTGTTATCTCCCTTCAGCAGCTTGTCATTCCATAGTTGCAAAACCGCCTAGATATTCTGGGCTCCATTTAGCTGAGATGAACCTCCTCTAGCTCTGTTTGGCCTTCACTAGAGATGAAGCTGTCCCATAGATTTGTGTTACAATTTACACTTTTTCTTTTCTTTTTATTTGAGAGGTGGGATAAGTCGGGAGGAAGGGGAAGGAGCTGACATGGACAGAGGGGACCCACGAGTATGTGATTTGGGAATCCTGCAGCCTTCCTGCACTGGCTGCTGTTTAGTAACAACTGTTGTGTGGGACAACAGCTCTGACTCTCAAGCCTGCTTGACTTCTTTCCTGACACACTGGCATCTGGAAGTGACTGCTTCTGTGATTCACACAGCAGCCATGAAATTCCTGCAAGACAGGGGAAATATGGATAGTTAAAGAACCATAGCTGAATTGCTTATGAGCATCAGTGTAGTTGTGTCTGCTTTACAGTAACCTGCATATGCTGATGGTGTGCCAGGAACAAACACTAACAGCTGAGCAACATTTTGGTCCCCTTACTTTGTCTGTGGTTTGCAGAAGGTATCTATTTGACAAAGAGTACCTGAGTACCAAGTGCCAATAAAGGCCGTACTTGAACATCTGAGCATGGGGGTGAGCCTTGACATTTAGTAGAATTCTCATCAACTTTGCCAGGAGCTGATGGCAGTGCTCAATAATAAGGGATTTCTCTGATGTCGCTTAATTAAAGCATTCTTTTGTCTTGATTAATGGTGGAAATAATAATTAATTTTAATATAAAAGACGATTTTCCTTAAGGGCTTTGTTGATCTAGTTTATGCTAAGTTAATTTTTTTGGTTTGTTAAAACCTAATTAAAAAAAAAATTAAAATCTTAAGATTCTGTTATTAGTTAAGCAGTATGTTTTCAGTTTGTGACATTCTGTGCAGAGAGGGTTCCTTTTCGTGCAGCAGTTTTACTGGTTTATTTTGAAGTCGGATTAATCGGATTTTTTCTGCAATAAAATGACTACCTAAAATGTTTTAGTCTTATGAGTTGGTCGATTTCCCTGGAAGTGTCCTAGTAACTAAATATATTAATAACAACATTTTAGCAGTGAATGAAAAAAGGGGAGGGAGGTTGAAAATCCTTATGCAGACCATCTTGGAATGTCTGCAGCAGTGCTGGAACTCAAACCAGAACTCTTGATTTTGAGGTTTCAGGTGTGGGTAAAAAGCCATGTTTAATGAAATTCTGTACAGCTTAAGTCACTGTGGGTTCTGGGCTGGTTGAGTCTGAAGTTGTGTGTCTCATTGCAGAGATCTAGTTTCATTAACTTGCTATATCAGAGGAAATATGTCACATCATTACATCCTTACTGCTGTAGACACATAAAACAAGAAAGTAATTGAGATCCTGCTCCACAGACTTCTAGTTTGGTCTTGGCACTGGGACATTAACTTGTGATTGCAGCTGCAGTGCGTTTTCATAGGGGAGGGCTTTTAGTCTGAGAGTCAGAAATGGGTAGCGTTTTTGTTTGTTCTTTTTTCAAAAGCCACCTCAGCAGAGCATTACATTTCATTTTTTTGACATATGCATTTTTATGAAGGCGAGTTTGAAGATTCTTGCCTGGAGTAAAATGCTCAGTTAACTACAAATAGTGAAGTGTCAAATAGGCAGGATGGGCTTTTCTTTCATTTCTGTGGTAAGTCAAAGCCTCATCCATTTTGAGGAGGTGCACAGATCACTGTGTGCCCAGTAAAAAATCAACCAGCTGTCAAGAACTGAACTGCTGAAACAGGAATGTGCAGGTTGAAGCTGGTCTGCATTTCTGCTGCAGTTGTTCAGGTGAGATCAGGTTCTGCGTGACTCTGCCCAGCAAGTACTGCGTGGCTTTTGTAAGCATTCAAGTCCACAGAGAGGCTTTTTGTGAGTTAGCCGAGTTAACTGAAGGAGTTTCCAATTTTCTTTTGCACTTGTATGAAAATAATATGACATGACTCATCACAAATCTTTATGCTTGTTGGCTCTCTGGAGATGTCCTTTTATAACAGCTTGTTGAGGTATGTGGCAGAAAATTTAGCCTTGTTTTCGGAAAGTGATAACCTGTAAGGGCTTGTTTACACAGAATGGAGATTGTGTTCTATAGTCATGGACAGAAGTCGATATGCAGCATGATTTGAAACTTTCCAGAAAACTTCAAGTGTGCATGGAAACAGACTCCTTGCTCAGATGGGCCTCCAGGGGTTAGCAGCAATCTTTATTTGTTTCTTTGTCCATTTGTCCAGGCGTTATGCTTATAACATTGCTCATCTCAGGCAAAAGATTTGCCAAGTTTCTTTTTATTTCTGGAATGGCAAACTGGCATCACAAAGTCCAGTTCGTATTGCCTGACAGAGGAATTGTTCTTCAGTTTTATATGTTGAACTGCTTAAGAGCTTCCTCAAAAGGAGCATGTATCTTAGTGCTTGTATTTACTGCTGCCGTAGAAAATTTACTGATGCCGTATCCTTCATCTTGGGTCATATTACAGGCTTTTTGAATTTAAGCCTGACAGGCTGGGCTTCATAGCTCAATGACTTCTGAATAGCTCCTCGTGTACCTGTTGTAACACATAAAACACCATAACATCATAGGTTGTTTGCTCCCTAAATGCTGGAAATACGATGGTAACAGCTAATTAAATTTGCAATGATTTCAAACACTTTACCTTATGGGCCTCTGTTTCACACAACTCATTTGTTTTTTCATTCAAACCATTATAAGAGTGCATGTGGTCCAGTGTGCTTGATAGGGTTAGAGTTGTTCTTTCACAGTGGATCTCCTGGTCCATCCCCACTTCCTGTGCTTTAGTTCCTGTTGCAGAGCATTTTCGGGGCACATAAGTGAATTTGATTTGGATGAAACTAAGCTGGAAGATGCCCTTTTGGAGAACACCTAATGTGTCCTGGCTGCTAGTGTATGATAGTAGATGGCAACAGACCAATGCTGGCCCGAAGTCTCCAAACCATGTATTGTGGAAAGTGGGTCCTCGTCTCACTTTACAGATGTATTTCTTCTGGAGCATTATTTCCTCGCATAGACTTGGTTGTGGGAAGACGGGGTTTCTGAATCTTTTGATGACAGCGAGTTCCCTTGTCTTGTAGCGGAAGGGTCGGTATATTTGCCTACACTTTAATTTTGTCTAAGGAACTTTTGTTATGATCCTGATGCCGGTTTGCCATTTAAAAAAATTCAAATGAATGAGTTGATCATGGTTCAGAGCACAGTTTGTAAGTGGCTACAGGGCCTGTTGTTGCATTCAGTGGTGGAGCCTGAACAGAGCTATATAATCTTGGCTGGTTTGTGTGAGACAGTCCCGATATATTGAGCCTTTTGCCTGAGGTAATATGACATATTAGTTTATTTAACGGAGTTGAAAATAGGTACGTGGGACCAGAAAAGACTCCAAAGAGAAGAAACCTTTTATGATGTGTTCAGTGCATGAGAGGTAATCAGTAGCACGCAGCTGGAAGACAAGAGTCTTTAGTCATCTGCCCATTTACATCAGTCCAGAAATTCCTCTAAGCTTTAGTGGAGTGGGGAAGTAACCTTTATCTACCACTCTAATGCCCTTTGAAGCATTTCAAAAGCTGGTGTATAAAAATTGTAGTATTTCACTACAGTTGGTTATAATACAGTTCCCTATGTCAGGTAACTGATATTTGAGACAATAATCGTTTGATTTAATGAACCTATATCCTTATGCTTTTTTTTTTCCCCCCTTTGCTTTACAGAAAGTGGATGTTCCTGTGATGCTGAGACACCTGCGGGAGCAGAGAATGTTTATGATCCAAACCATCGCCCAATACAAGTTTGTCTATCAAGTGCTTATCCAGTTCCTGCAAAACTCCAGACTTATTTAATCTTTTCAAACATCCCAGACCCACATTTGTGGATCTGAATGAACCAAGTGGAACTGCCTTGACAACACTGTGTGCATATATCGCACTTCTAAAGTTGTCTTGGAAGTAAGGAATAACTGTTCTTTACTAGAGTCTCCGGTGGATTATTTTATACAAGATATAATTTATTTTTCTTGGAATAACTTGTGAATTACTTTAATAACTTGTAAAACTTATAGTGACCTTTGAATTGAATGATATTTGACATGACTGGTCTGCATTGTAACACGTCCTTAGGGAAAACAATCCTTTGTAAAGGTAGTTTACTGGCTTCTATTTTACTACACAGCTTCTGAAATGAACAGTTACTTGGCAGTGGGCTTCTTCTCATGTAAGAATGCTTTGGACTTCCATGGTATTTTTACTTAGTAAGACCTGCTAGATATCAACTACAACCCTGTACGAGTGGAAGCTGAGAGGACACATTCCTGGAGCAGGGACAGCCAAGCCTCTGCACATGCAGCAGGGCGTGTTACAGAGGGTTCAAACACAGGACGTTGTGAGGGCAGAGTTTTGGGTGCTGAACTGTTCAAATTTCACAAGAATGGTTTTGGATTAATCCTTGAAAAAAGCAATATTGGATCTTTTAAATGAGGCCTTTGCTACTGTCTGCACTCCTTGAAGGGATTTGTAAGAGCTGAAGCAGTGCAGGGTGAAGTGCAGTGACCCACAGCAGGCTGAAGTCAGTGAATGAGTATTTCCAGTAACTGTGGTGGGCTTTTGGCTGAACAGCAGAGGAATTTCAACTAAATGCAGCTGGAAAAAAATCAAATCAGGCACCTCCTCATCAATTATACTGAAAGTTTTATTGCCTTGAGGCTTACCTCCTGTAGAAAAGGAATCTCATTTAAGTTAGACATCTCCAGTTGCCTTAGTTTCCCATGTGAACTGTTGTCTTCAGTGCTGTAATAATTTTACTTTCTAGTCATTTGAACTTTCTAGTCAAAATTATTAATATTGTCCTTCCTCCATGTCTGAGATCTCCAAATAGTGATCCTTGTGAGCTTTAGCTCAAGAGTCTGCTTTGACTCTTTACCAGTCACTGTCTTGTGGTTTGTGAACATATGGAGCCATCTTCCTTTCGGTGTTGGAAAACCTCACTTTGCTAGGCTGTCCTTTGTATTAAATTGCACAGATCATCTCTCTTGTCTGTCTGGACACTTTGGTTTCTCCCTCCTATTTATTATTACTATTTTATCTTGGTAGTGTTTAAGGATTCCAGTTAGCATTAGGAAGATGTTATGTAAGTATTACATATACAGGAGAAACAGTCCCTGTATAAAGTTTACAATCGGAACAGAAAAGGGAAACAAAACTCCTGTACAGCATAGATAGGGCATAAATTCTTAACTGGCTTGCCCTAGGCCAACAATGAAACCTATGACAGAGCTAAAAAAAATCCGCATGTTCTTTAACTATCTCAGCAGTTAGACCTGTCCTCCTCTCTTTTCCTCATCCTCTGTCTCTCAGCATTGGCTGTTTTGCACAACTTGATGCATATCCCCATCTCCAAACTATTTATTTCACTGGGGTAAATCATGCTGTGAATTACCCAGCAGTGTGTATGTGGTAACATTTACTTGCAGTTATGTAGAAGTGGTAGTAACTGTACTTTTAAAAAAGCTTAAGATGAAAATAAAAAAGCTTTAGCAAGTTGTGGTGGGGCTCCCACGCTGTTAAGAGATGGAAAGTTCCTGCACTGAGGTTGCTTCCCTTCTCCCACTGACTCCTATCTCCCATTTCTGCATGCTGCTACCCTCCTGTGGGCAGTCCAGCCCTGTTTGGACCCGGAGGTCCTGTTGGAACACTACAGAATGGGTCAGGCTGGAGGGGAGCCTTGGAGGTCTCTGGCCCCAGCCTTGCTCACCCCAGGACTAACTCTAAAGTTGGATAGGCTTGCCTGGGGTCACTTCTAGTTTCAGAAATCTCTAAGGGTGTACATGCGAAGGATTTTGCAGCATCTCAGGTCACCTGATGCAATGCTGTTACTCTGTCATGGTAAAATTCTTTTTATTTGTATCCATCCCCAGACAAATGTAATCTTCTAGTCACATCATTGCTTTTCTTTTGCATCCCCACCTCTGAAACCTTTAGCCTACAAGTTCTCTCGACTTCAGCATTAAAGGGACCTACATGCCTACCTGTCCCTAAAATCAGTCGGTGCTTAATCTAGGGCTCTGTATCGGAATCGTTTCTTAAGTGTATTTAAAACTTTGCTGTGTTTCATTTGGTACTCTGCAATACTGGCCTAATGAGGTGACAAGGATTCTGATGGAGACTTTTAACTAACAACAAATGCTGAGGAGTTACTTAGCTGTAATATCTTGACCATGTTCCTTCCAGGGATCAGTTGAGTTTTCAGTCTCTAATTTCTTCTGCCAATGCCAGCATCTCACTTGTTAAATTAGCAGCAACCATTTAAAGTCTTTTCAGCAGCATCTGCATGATAATTGCAGAGAGATGCTTTATATCTGGGAAACAAGCCAAGGAATAAACCTTGAAGCAAAGTGTATTAAATTAGTTATCTCGTTATAGCTTTTTGAATAATTTCCTAATGATGAATTAAGTTTGAACTCAGAGCTGTCAAGTCCCATTGCTCCACTTGGATGTGAGAAGCAGAAAATCAGGAGGGAAAAGAATTTGTTCCTATGTCTTATTATTCAGCTCTTCTTGGCTGACACGTACCCTTCTGTTTCAACAGTGAGCACAGGAAAGTTGTTGCATAAGAGAATGCAAAGAGCTGAGTTTAAAAGGAAGAAAATGAAGCAAAAGCTTTTTATGTAAATATGCATCATAGGTGTCTTAGAAAACTATTAATTACAAAATGGTACCAAAAATCCTTTCAAAATTAAGTCAGTGCCTATTAATGAGGCAAATAAATGGCTACATAGTAAACAGTCATTTCCAATTAACTCCTAACGTGGCTGGGATGGTAGATAGAGGCCAATATGACTCACTTTTTCCCTTTCATTGTCGAAGAATGGTAATTTTAAACTTTTCCTTTCATGTGACTTCAATGTATTTATTTTCCTGCTAGATTTTATCTTGACTAGATCTGCTAATATCATAAGTGAATTGGGCTGGTGCATGGCTTCAGAGGTTCCCTTCCACCCCAGCTTGCAAGCAAACCTCAGCATGCCGATGTTTTATGATTGAAATGTGATAGTGTTTTGTAGGGGAAAAACTGAACCTTCTTGACTTTGAACCTGTTGTAGTTTTATCAGGCCTAAATTGCTTGGGCAGTATTTCCTAACCTTTAGGGAGTGACAGGAAAATGCATTTTGCATCCAATTTCATTAGTCATAGCAGGAATGAACGCATGAGACTTAAAGCAACAGAACTGTTTAGTTCCTGTCCCACAGGCTCTAACAGTAGAATCCTTAAGTAGAAAAGGAGGAGAGTTTTTGCCGCCTGTTGTGTTGCATGGTTTTTAACATCAAAGCATGGCAGC
Organism: Cuculus canorus; assembly: GCF_017976375.1. Lineage (NCBI taxonomy): Eukaryota > Metazoa > Chordata > Aves > Cuculiformes > Cuculidae > Cuculus > Cuculus canorus. The sequence continues at coordinate 94,918,846 of NC_071403.1, forward strand.
AGGTAGGTTCTAAGAGACTGGTTTCATCCATTTGGAGTAAAGTTTGGACTGAAAAATCTCACAAAGATACATCAATGGTCAATGAATGGAGATGCATCTTAAAGTTTGATACGAGCACTCTTGTCCAAAGTGCCCACGTTGCAGTCTGGCATGTTTAGCCTATGCTCCTTGACTATTTCCAAGAGAGAGCCTGGAATGCATGAGTAAGTCTGACTTGGGAATCCATTGTGTGTATTTTCCTTTTTGTGCACTCTCAATCCGTATTTAGTTTTGCAATTTAACACTTTTTTTTTTTTTTTCTTTAAACTCTTCCCAACGATAGTAGTGAGGTTGCTGGCATTAAATTTTTGGTTAAAGTTACAGTCTGAGCATTTCATACCCAACATTGTCGGATTAGGGATGGGAGAGATGACGGACAAGTTCTGACGCTGTTTAGTGTTGTGGGCATCCTGTTTCCATCTTAGACAGGCTGCACTGGAGGACGGCAAAGATTAGCTGCTCAGGTCCTACTTGTTCCAGCTCCTCCTCAGGCCTGCTTTGGAACCTCTTGTCCTTGATAACCGAGGAAATGTGAAGCTTGATCCCACAAACTTTTTCCTGTATAGGATGCTTAACATTCTCGGAAATACTTATTCCCTAATCTGGCTTCAGCTAGCAGGAAACACAACTATAAAAACTTAACCTACTGCTAATGCAGTCTTTAAAAAAAGGAAAACTGAAGGACATGTCTGTTCCACTTATTTAAATCATTTGCCTCAGCTACAAATATTATTAAATATTTGCATGTTTTCAAGAGTTTTGTTTTTTTTTTTTCAAATTACTTTCTTGTAAGCACACAGAAATGCAAACGGTGAAACCTTGGTTGGAAAAGAATGAGTCTCAGTGCTTCAACAGAGAATGGTAATTTTAAGCTAATACGTTATTTTTTGATCCAGTGCTTTCTATGTCTCAGTAACTCTGAATTAAATGTTGATGGGCAATCTCACCTGAATATAGTACACAAATCTAGGGGGAAAATTCAGCAGCTACAGACTGTACTGCATTCGCAACAGCTGAGTTCCCACATGTCTCCTGGGAGGAGATGACAAGTTATTTAGCTGTTGTCAGTCTTCCTAACAGTTTGTGAACAGTATGCTTAGGAAATGGAGGCGTCAGTAGGACTGATATCTGCTGTAGCGGCTCTTGCATCACTGAGAGAGGCCAGAATTGAATTTTACTGCTTGTCTTTATGGAAAAGAATGCCTTACATCTTGAGAGCTAGGATGGCATTCAGCGTGTGAAATAAAGGATGCATCATATTGAAGGAACAAATACCCAGAATAGACCTTTAAAGGGTAGCACTCCATGAAAACATTATTTGTCCACCACTGTACAGAAGCGGATATAGATCTGCTGATGTATAGTCTGGTTATATAGAATCATAGAATAGTTTGGGTTGGAAGGGACCTTAAAGATCATCTAGTTCCCACCCCCCTGCCATGGGCAGGGACACGTCCCACTAGACCAGGCTGCCCAAGGCCCCATCCAACCTGGCCTCTAAAAATGGAGTTTATATTATATTATTAATTATTTGGAGTTTGGGGATGGATTTTAATACTAACAAGAGAAAGGTTGCAGTCCAAATCCCCAAGGCCATTGTACCTGTCTTGTTTTTAGACTTCTAGAAATGTTTTCTTGTAGAATCTGGTGCTATGGGACTCACAGATGCCATCTAAATCTTCAGAGAGGAGAGGAGGACATGATACATGCAGCTGCATGTAGCTTTGGCTTGCAAGGACTGTGATCTGAGGAAGGGAACAGCTGGCTGATTGGGCTGTTAGGCAAACAACAGCAGGTGGAGGTCTTAGCCATAAACTATTGTTAGATTGTGAAACAGAACACTTAGTGTATAGGTTGGAAATACTGGTGTTTATATATGTATTTAAAAGTAAGTAAATTTTGTCGGTGTCTTTAGAGTATATTACACTACAATTCCCTTGGTTCCTGTCAGCTGTTTTTGAGTTGGTGGTTTTTTTCAGTGTGTTAAAGTTCTGATGCCTGTGTTTTGTGTTGCATCCTCACTGTCAGTCTTCCATATGCTACAACAGCATGACTCTGCCTTTGGAGGTTGAACTGGAAGTCAGTGGTCAAATAGCAGCTTTCACTGAAGAATTCCAGAACTACTGAACAGCAAGGGAAAGACTAATGTTTCAGCTGATCCCTGAAATCAATATAGTGCTTAATAGTTTTACTCTTCCAAATCACCTGGGTAAGGACTCAGTGCTTTGGACACTCAACTTCAGATATTTCAGAGGCAGTGCTCCCCAATGAGGCAGGCAGGAATAAAAGAGGAAGGCTTCCTCCAAGATACTTCCACGGCAGGCTGGAGGTCCCACCCTGCCTTCAACAGTGGCTGGTAGTTGATACTTAAGGAAGAAATATGAATGCGTCTAGAAAAGGCTGCTCGGCTCCTCTAGCACACCTGGCAACCAGTCCTCTAAGGGCTTCCTGAGGTGAAAGTTATATCCTGCTCAGTGTGTTTAATAACTACTGATGGATCCATCCTCCAGGAATCGCATTACCTCTTCTTTAAAACCCAGTTATTCTTCTGGCCTTCACAATGTCCTGTGTGGTGAGCTCTACAACTTAATTATACATTACATCTATAAGAATTTCCTTTTTGTGTATGTTAAATAAAAGTATTTTCTTGCTGCTACTTGGTCTTTAAAAGAAAACAGATCTTTAGTGCTAGAGACACCGTTAACAGGATGTTTATCCTGTTAAGATTGCTCCATATGGAAAATATGTTTTCCTCATTAGCAAAGTACCGTTCTTCAGCTATTTTACAAAGGAAAAAAGTTTACACATGCAGATGACTGTAATATTCCCCATATATAATTGCGTGGGATGTGTTAAATGAAATAACATGCTTAAGTTTTATGTCACTGGATTTTACTGTCCTGTTTTACTTCAGTATTTTGAAGCTTCCTGTTTTATTTGTTCTGTAATTCTGTACATGGCAGTTTACCACAGAACAGTGATCTGAATCTCACAACCTCATTGTACGTACACATTTTGTAGAGAAATGAGACATCAGTTGTATGCCCTTCCTGCCCCTCACTCCCTCCTGCTAGGGCTGAATGGCAGAACTACTCTATGCTATTGAAAGCCTTTAAAAAAATAAATCTATGCATGCTATTTTATATTCTAATGTATTATTCATATCAGTACATAAGCTTATGCTTGTCAGTTTTATCTTGTGTATAGAACTGATTACTTTTGACAGTATTTTTGCACTGTTTCTTTTCTTTCTCTTTTTATAAAATTCTATTCAGCATTAATTGACTGCAATAATTTTTTACCCTTTCACTGCCGTTGTGTAAATAGTTTCTTATATGCTTTTGCAAATATGAAAATGTCTTCAGTCACTAAGGATTTTTTTGGTAAGGCTGTCCTTCATATTCACAGTATACAATAAATCCTTTTTTTTCAAGGAATGCTATGCTTGTGTTCTTTCCTGTACCACCTTAAGGTTTTGTATTTGCACCTATTGTGCTGGTGTTAGTTTCTGATGTTAAACATGCACAGCCAGGGCCACAGTGAGCCTTGAAGAACCTTCTGTAAACACTAATCCAAGTTTCACAGGGGCAAGGCTCCCATGCATGTGCTCACCTAATCCAATTCTTCAGTGTTGAAGTATAGTCTGGGCTGTGGACCTTCTGAAATGAAGGTGCTACTTTCCTGGACAAGGGCTTACGTTAAGCTAAAACCAGTCAGCTGGTGCCCTCTTCCTAGGCTTGGCTGTAGTTAAGTAGCCTTGGCTTTCTGGTATCATAAGATCTGCTGCAGATTTATCTATTCCAGCAACAACTGCTGGCTAGAAAGCAATGAAAGCTTTCAGCAAAATGAGCTGACAAACCCTTGTTTTCGAGTAGTTTTATTTTCAGAGCAGCACTCACAAGAAAGAAAATATGATGCAGTTATTAATGGTGATATGTTCTCTCTCTCATTATACTTTCTAAGCTGTACAATGTATTTCACTTTTGGTGCTGGAAGTACACAACCACATTCTTGCTCTTCTTCCTTCCCTCTCTTTAAAAGCAATGTCCTGGCTTTGTTCTAAATAGAGGAAAAAATGCCCCCAAACTCTCCAGTCTTACATATGGGCAGAGAAGGCTAAGCCAATCCTGCATTTTTTCCACAGAAAATGTTCTTGTTTCTCTATCAAAAGTAATTACTAATATATTAATAGAGTAGTTTGCATCCAGTAGATCGAAAAGTATGGCTCAGAGGAAATATGAGCGCTATAAATTCACTTTTAAATTGTAAAGGGGATTAAAACAGCCAGAAGCTGCACAGTTTGTGTCTTGTGCGCACCTTCGAGCTCCGAGTCAGGTGCTAGCGTTCTCTGTACAAGACATGCTGAGCTCTGGGTCCTCACAGGGATGAATTCCACCCCCCACCCCTTGTCTGCAGATGACCTGGCTGAGGGAACAATGGTGGCTTTACTGTACAAGGCGCAGAATTCATCACCCCCATTTCCCCTTTCTTTCAGCTAAATCACTGCAAACAAAAAATTATTTGTGAAAAGAGGAACTGGATACTAAACCACAATAAAAACAGTACAGCTTTTGCTAATTAATTTGTCAGATAAGTGAAATGACTTAGACAAAAGTAGATGGCACATTACTATTGTACTCACTTAACTGTACAAATGGCATTAAGAGGGGTCAAGACCACTTTATTTACTTTAAATAAATAAGATACACATTAAAATCCATAAAGAAAAAATTGGCCATTTTTGCACAAGCTCTGTCAAAAGGCATAACCTTTAAGAAACCACGGATGCTCCCTTAAAAAAAGAGAAAAAAAAAAGAAAGGAAAAAAAGGGAATTGTAGATGCGTGGAAGCTAGGAACATTTTGCAAGGCCTAAGTGTGTTTGTCATTCCAATTATAGGACAGAACTGTGTTCATACTCTACCGCTTTTCAAAGCACTCCTGAAGGTTTCCATAACAAGGCTTTTTAAATAAAGGTTTGAAGGATTGCATAGATTCAAAGGCTCAGTGGTCCTCTAATTCCTTTTTGATCTCTGAAATGTATGGATGATCTTTCCCGTGTGCTACTTCCATGATAGCAATTGCCTGTGAAAAGAAAAAAATATTCACACAATTGATTCATATATAACACCAGGCTATAAATACTCTCTTTGGAGGTTTGAAACAGTCTGACACCTCTAGCTACTTTTTGTCCCCTTGTAGTCATAAACCCAGTAGGAAATAAAATGAAATTCAAAACTAAGTAATAAAGGTTTTACATTCAGAGAATACATCTTTCATCTTAAAGGATCCCAAAGCACCTTTCAAAATTATATTCTTGACAAAACTGCTTTGAATGCAACCAGCTTCAGGACAGAAAACTGCACGTGGGGTGGGTAATATTCTGTCAGAGGACTTAACCAGTATCAGACAGAGCTCTGTTCCTACAATTTATCCTTCAGCTGCCAGACTGATGAGCAGGCCCATTGCAGAAGTTACATTAAGGCATTTCAGGTTTGATTCTGTAAACCTTCCACCCGGTCCAGGGGCTACCAATGCTTTATGAAGGAAGAAATTGCTTAGGCAACCACTGAGGTGAAAGCAAGACCTTGTTGGATTCAGACAGATGCTGTTGTGCCCAACTCCCTGCTGTTTCACCTACAGCCTGCAAGGTCCCAAAAGTGAGTGTTTCAGGCAGCCAAACCCACTGACTTGCACTTTCCTGCCACTATCCACACTGCAATGGCTGTTGAGGCAAGATTTCCACTCGAGAAAAGGAGAGCAGTGGTCCCAAACAGCTGTAATAAATAGCAGCAGAAGACAGGACTGAAAGAAGCAAGTTTGGAGTGAGAACCATACTGCTAAGATAAAGCATGGAATTGCACCATCCAAGCCATCAGAGGATTTAGTCATTTTCTCCTTTGAAAATTTTTTATGGAATTAATTGTCCTCTTGCATTTGTTAGGTCAGTACCACAAGAGACTTTGGTTCCACCTCAGCAGCAGTGAGAAATGACTCTGTTCCCCCTCTTGCCCAAAAGAAGAAATGAGAGCCTTCTGGATGAGCTCCTTACAAACTGACAGAGAACAATGCTTTTGTTTTTCCACTAAATTCCAAACATCAGGGGCTGGGATAACTTTGGGCAGTTCCTGCAGGCAAGTGAGTCATTAGAAAATGTTTGTGTTAGGAAGCTAACTATGCCAACAGATCTACCTTTGGTTCCCAGCCCCCATCCCATGTTCCTACTGGCATAAATCACAGTTTTTGTCAAAGCTTTAACACCACAGTGAAGGAAAACCTATGCTAATTTTAAACTAGGTAACAGTTAAATTTTAGAGCATATATTCTTGTAGTATCTTTCACCATGGCTGGATGGCTCTGTTATTGCCAGCTAAAAACTTGCCAGCATCTAAAAAGGAACAAAAAAACCAATAATGACATTCCACACCAACTCATTATATGCTACAGTAGTCACTGATGCTTAGGAAACTGAAATAAACTTCTGTCCAACAACAATAGGGGAAAAAAGTAAAGAAACACAGTACAGACTAATAAAAAAAAAGTAGAAGAATAAAAACCTAAAAAATAAGGAACAGACTAATAAAAAGGGGTGAAGAAAAATGTAAAACCAAATGCTGCATTTGCCAATTCCTGCATTACCAGATGCATAGAATTCCCTTCAGCTATTTAAAAATCAATCGGTTCCAGAACAAATAACCACCAAAAGCATGCCTAGTTTAACTTGGATATGGAAATCACAGACCTCAATGAGACACTATGTGCTTTTTATCAGAGCCAAGCATTTTTTTCAGTCCTTACCTAGCAAGTGAGGAGAAGCTAGGGTTCTGCTTCATTTACACTAGTACAGCTATAGCTCAGTGAAGAACATACAGCAAATGTTTGAGCACAATGTTCACTCCAGCTGCTGCAGCAAAAGTCCACCGTGAAACGGTAAGACCCTGTGCATACGAGGACAGACCTATTCTGCATCTTTGGAAAAATCAGAACTCAGCAAAAAATCCAGTAACCAAATATATTAACACATGGTGCATTTCCTACCGAGCCGGGCCTATTGACAGAGAAGCACATAATGTTTCAATGCTCCCATGCCTGAACTGGTATTATTAATGAAGAAACCAAGAAATAAATACCCGCTTCAGGGCTTTAACTCCAGCCGTTCTGTTCTCCAGCGCCATATAGAGTCTCCCTAATTTCAGCCACATGGAGGCAACATTTAGTGAATAGGAGGGGTAATGCTTACTGCAAGAGAGAAAGAAATTCAGCTTTATCAAACCTGGCAGTTTCATAGCATTTCCCCAGCCCCCTTCCCCCTCTCAGGGGGCAAGAAGTTGCCTCTCGTCGCCCCTGCCCATTCACTGCTCATCCCCTCTGCCATGACTGCCAAGAGTCAGTGCCAATTGTGTCTGGGATGGGGATGCCTGTCAACTGGGAATTGAACTGAAACTACCATATGCCTCTGAACAGCTGTCAGATGGCAATGACTTTCTGCCACTAGTTTTCATCCAGCCAGCTACAGAGAGAGAGACTCCATTGTTCCAAGTTTTTGGAGCCACCCTACACCCGCAGAAGTAACTGCTTATTCCACAATAGTCAGTCTTTAATGGAAAGCGAGGGGCCCTCAGTAGCGCGTACAGCACACATGCCATTCTGTGCTTGCACACACTGAGCTAGCACAGCCTGTTCAGCAGAGCTGACCTGGAATGCCAGGCTCGGAGCCAGAGGAGCTGGGCAAGTCCCAGGGAAGATAAATAGTACTGAGCCCCCAGGGGGAGAATGTTGGCTCCCTCTTTGTATCGCTGGTCTCTGCCAAGTGATCTGTGACTTTGCGTTGGCATCTGCTCCAAAGGGAGAGCTTTTCTTGCACTCCCCTCAGCTGGCAAGAGAGTCACATCTCAAGATGAGGCTCTGCTTGGGAGATTCATGGCACGATCAGATACAGTGTGCAATGGGCTGGCTTTAATGAATGAGATCACTACTCTAAAAACATAGAAAAATTTAGTGGAGAGAGCATTATTTTTTTCCTGCAGAGGCTGCACGGCTGCTTTGCCCCACACAGGGCTTCAACCTGCACGTTCTCCCATCCCCCCAGCTCTAGGGCATTGGAGACCAGGGACATCAGGGCAGCAGCCTCCAAGCACAGGACTTGAGCTCGGCTCCAGCTCCCTCTGCTGCTCAGCCCCAGCCTTAGGAAAGGGCTCAGCTTTCCTGCAACCATGACCACTGTGCGACGGCAGAGAGGAAGGACTGGGAGAGGACAGCAGGCTGACAGCTGCAGCAGGCTTTGCCTCCATTACCTTCTACAAAATACTGACTGCAGATGCAATTTGAAGCTCTGCTTTACTAAAGTATTAGGATCTTGAAAAAAACCCAATAGTATTTATCTACCTCAGCAGAGATAGAACAGTACCCAAGGTGGCAGAAACTTATTTTGAGAACTCAAAGGGAGGATTTTCAGAGTCACCTTCTGCCATTTATTGCAGGCCATATTTTGACAGTAACAAAATCTGTCCCAGCATTTAAACATTCTGTTTTTGAGTAGTGATGTCATGGTTAGCATGTTTATACAACACATACTGAGAGAAGCAATGTCTGCCCAAACTTGCCTTAATTATTCAATTACTGAATTAGAGCACTAAAAAAAAACCCCAAAGAGTCTCATATTTACCTGTATGGTCTGATAATTTTTTGTCCATAACGCAGTGCACCTTCCCAGTCCTGCACGTACAGACAGACCCCCATGGCCTGGTACATCATATGTAACATGTAAACATTAGTGTCTTCAAACACTGCCCCCATCTTGTCCAGGCTGAGCTCACAGATCTCCAGTAATTCACTAGGAGGTACGAAGAAGTCAAGGAACCTGATAAACAGGTGGCCTCTCATTAAAAAGCTATCTGGTAATGCCAAAGAAGAACCGACTTCAACTTGTTCAGAATGGCTCTGAGAAGTTCTCTTTTCTCTCAAATAGCACCACAGCATCTATGCTACAACCCCAGAGCTACTCTGAGCGGCATTCTATACTCAAGAGATATTCTACTCATCAGATTACTGCCTCTCAGATATTATACAAAACTACCTTTCAGATTTAAAAAGCAACAAAAAAGCAGCCTCCCTGAATCACCAGAGCACCAGCAATGTATCAGAAGAAGAGGGACTGAAATTCCCCACACAGTGGGCACTGATCAGGCATGAGATAGCCTGGTCTGCTTCTGGCCCAACGAATCTTCCATTCCTGCCTGCATCGCACAACTGTTACAACAGGTAGGCTTGTGACCATTAGCAATAGCTGCTGCCTCACATGCAGTTTCTTGAAACTGGGCAATATTAGAGCAGACTAACACAAAGAACACAACACTCTAGGGTCTGGCTGGTTGTGTGGAGGCAGCCAGACGCTGCACTCTCAGAAACCTAGAAATGCACAGGAAGGACCAAACAAGGGGCCTCACAATCCCACACCACCTGCCATGCTGAAGTGCCCTGTGTCTCCAGGAAGAACTCTTCAGACACAAAGACGACAGTGGTGAGTTTAACTTCTAGTGGTCATTGTATTCCTCCTGCAGGTATCTCTAAAGCTATCTGGGAGATACAATGTTTAGGTCACACACCAAGCTAGTGCAATCAGGGTGAGATAAAGGATATATTTGTAGTGTTTGGCTCGCCTGAATTCCTCAATCACGTTCCTGGCGTATTTGATCATGTCCCGTATCGTCTCTGCCGATGGTGGATCATTCAGCTTGCGAATTTCCAGTTTTTCTTTATCCTGAAGGAAACACAATGGATGTTATAAATGCAGGTTCCAAGCCCATAAATAAATGTGCACCTGCCACACAAAATTACTCTAATAAAAAGACACAGATGGGAACTTAAGCTCTTCAAAGAATGTAAAAACAAAGGTAGAATGTGCATCTGCAATTTTTTTCTCTAAACCCTTGGCTGGTAATCCTAGAATCCTCTGCGCCTTCCAGCTCATCTGCCGTTCTCTACTTTGATGAATTTTCTTTCTTTTGAAAGATCAAGAGCTTTTCGATTTTGTGATGAAAGCAGTTTTACATAGGAAACTTCCCTGCTTCCAGCAGATTAGGGATTAAAACAAATTTAGTTGCAAGGCTAGGAAAGTCGAAATACCTTAGGCCTACCACCAAGTGACAGCTCAGTGGAGAACAAGATGATATTAAATACAGAAAAGGATCCTTCACATCTACAGACAAAATCACACTTCCACATATTTTGTTATTTCTGCTGGACAGCTCCACTTACTGTTCTCTTTCCATCTATCTAACTTACTACTTCATGAAGAGTCAGGTGCAATCTGGAGACAACGTTTTGCTGCTTAAGCCTCACACTGTTGCTAGATTTCTTTCTCCTTTATTATTTCAACTGCCAGCTGAGGTGGCTAAAGAAGACTCTTTCTAGAGCTGAAGAAGGGTGACTGACAAGTGATTCCAAGAACACCACATTGCTGGAAATCACAAATGAAATCCTGGCTTCATTAAAATCTGTGGCAAAATTATCAAGGTTAACTGTGGGTAAAAAATACAACCACGGTATAAACAGTGCAGCGACAAACAATAATATTGGGTACTATTTGGAAAAAAGTTACAAATGATTACATCACTTAGAGGAAGGAGATATTTGTCTGGCTGGTTTGGGAAGCAGGTCTTAAAAAGACACCTATTTGAAAACTTGGGGAGTGGGGGGTTGGGGAAGGAATGATCTGGAACTTAAAGATCACATTATGCCAGGCAGAATGATTTTGGCTGGAATGACAGATGAGCCACACAAATTCTCAATTCTCCTAGGACCTACAGTGAAGGAGGTCCAAATGGTTGTACAGCCACAGCAGTTTCAGTATCTGTTGGTCTGGGTACCTTTTTCCCCCCAGACGTGCTTTTCTTCAGAATAACTAACACAGGAACATTGTCTGAATGTCTGCCTTTGTCCTTTCAAAGGCATCAGGTGATGTCTAATGAACATAATTCTGCCCTACAGATCACAAGGGGCTGCAACCCAGGACCATCCTACCCATAAGATCAATATGATGTCATTGCAGGAAAGCCCATTTTGCAGATGCTGCTGGATCTTTAAATCACCCAGCAATGTCATACAACATCACCTAGAATTGACTGAGATGTCCCAACCGGGAACCACAGCAGGACTCAACCCCAGAAATGCCCCAGGCAAGACTCGCTGGGAGTTGGTAGAAAACATGCGGTTACAAAAAAACAAGTTCTGAGCTAAAATCTTTTGGCCAGGCAGTATAGACATAGTATAATTATCTACTTTTAACAAAGTTAAGTTTTCATGTTTGCTTTGTAGCTCAACTTTAAATAGGCTTCTACAAGGAAATTTCCTGATGTGTTGTCATTACAGTGGAAAGAATGAGTATCAGAAAGTCTTCTAGACAGAAAAACAAAACCACCCCTCCATTATCCTATTTCCAAAATGTAATTAAATCAGATAAAATATTACATATAAGAACCTGGGTATGTTCAGAATCTATTTCACACCAATTTTATTACCTTTTCTTTTGTAATGCACTCCCTGCAATCACAATTAAAGAAATAAGAGTCTCTTAAACGGTCATTTCTGTCTTCTGTGGGATACAACAGGTCAATATAGCTGGTAAAAACCTATATGGTAAAAACACAGCAGTCAGTGAAAATAAATTTAACTATACTTATTTCTACTAGTTTCAGTATATGTAGTCCAACTACTACACTGTCATGCAATTTGTGGATCCCTGCAGCCACATCACCTGCCTGTTCGCTCACATTCCAAGCCTCTCAGTCGCATCAGGAGTTACCATTTGGGAATGCAATCTGACAGAGAAATTTTTCCTTTCCTATTCATTATGGAATTTCCCTTAAATATTACTCTGGCTTAAACACAGGACAGCAAGATTCAAGTGCGGATAAGGAAAATATCACAGAAAAAATCTCAGGCTTCTGTCACGCTACAAAGAAATGCTTACTTTTCAGAAGTAAAATAATGATTTTGGGTATCCAGCCTCGGATAAATCACAGTGGCCTGGTTTTTTGGAGGCTGGAATCTCAAATATTTCTTTCTGAAAACCTATGAAAATTGGGGCAACGGCAGTCACTCGTAGCTTTACACATTTAGGACAAGTCCTTTAGATCTCTGAAAAGAAGAGAGGCCCAGTGCTCCAGTTCTAGGAGAATGAATATCAGATTTACTTCAGCAGCAATATTTTAAAGCAAAGAAAACCTGCTTTTGAACATTTTTAAAAGCCTTTCCCATACACTATTCTTAAGTTTTCTTCTACTTCAATGTTCTTCAGAAAAGAACCCCTACAACTAGCTTTAATGCTCTGTTTTTAAAATGAGATCTCTCCCAAGAAACATGTCATATACACAGCACAGTTGATCGTTTTGCAGACCAAGGAACAACTTTAGCTCCATTTCCTCATTTATAGTTACTTGAAATGTCTTGCTCAGTCTTATGCTTAAGGGGTCCTTCTTTTTTAAAGTAAAATGTACATGTACAGTTAATTTCATACGGCACATGTTCTTCTAACTCTGCGTGAGCTCACACTTGCCCTCACGCTCCTCTCCTCCCTTCTCCATTTTCAAAGCATGCAAAATGCAGGAACCGCATTTAAAGCAAAAACTTTAATAATGTTCTAACGCAATGGCTACATTGAACCAGAAGATGGAGACACAGGCCATAAGACCACACAGAGCCCAAGAAAAACCACTAGCCCACATTTATAAAATTTTTTAAGTGTCAGAAGACAGACTGCACAAAAGCCATGAGGTCCCGTAGAACCAATGCAGCTTTTGAGACACAGTTCTATCAAAAGAAGTTGTCAAGCAAGGTAAATACTCCTCATTTTCCCCTCTCATAATAAGTACTACCCAAAAACAGGGAAAATCTCCAGGATTCCACAGCAAAATTGCAAACCCAAAACCAGTCCTTGTCCACTACCACAAAGCATCTGCAGTGACTGCCAAAATCACAGATCAATCATTAGCACATGGCATAAAGAGACGTTGCTCACCCAAGTCACTCACCTTTGGCTCTAGCAACTAAATTGGCTTTGTTCACTATGGTGAACAGCTAAAATCCACATAAAAAACTCCTCTCTCCTTCAAGATTGGCATCATGCATTTCAGAAAGCAGTAGGAGTTATCAAAATCAAAACTGCTTATTTTAATCAACATTAGTCTTGTCTGCTAAATTAACGTGAACAAACGAGCCACTGAAACTCTATGCAAACTCCATCCCCAGAGAGAATGTTCTGTGCCTTCATCCCCTGCAGATATTTGAACATCCTCCTCAACTCTGTTTAACATCTTTTTTCTTTATTTTAAAGCAAAAAGCAGCTCTGCTGCTGAAGACTCCCTGCCAAGTTCATTATTTGACCGAGAAGGTTTCAAGGTAAACCCAGAGCCTTACTCAATTTCACAGAATTTTATCCATCACTGTTCAGCTTCACTCCACCTAAAAACACACTCTTGTTCTGTCACTTCTCAGCCAAAGGCTGGGAGGGTGATATGACAAAGTCCCATGTTTTGTGGATACTCTGTCCAAACAGAAGTCAGAGGACTTATCTGTACTCATTTACCTTGTTTATTCTGGCTTCAATCTCAATATATTACTACTATACTGGGAACTATTACAGCAGTAATAATTTGCTTTGATCTTGGAATTTCAAAGCACCAGCCAAACATCAGTAAACTGCCTCATTTTACAGATCGGAAAACTGAGAGAGAAGCTGGCAGATACGCAGTGACTGCTGCAGGTGCCCTTCCCTTGTACTAGCATAAAATAGGATACTGCCTTCAAGAATCACTTCAGTCCTCCGGAGGCACCCCAACTTTTCCAAAGCAAAATTTTACACTTCTCCAAGAAACAAAGAGACCCTTCCCACTATTATTAAATTGTCATCTAATTGAAATGTATCCTGAAAAGCAGGATGGATCTTAATTTTAGGATGCATGCGTACAGAGTACATTCAAATACAGCGCAGTTACCTCTTCTCCAGGCTCAATCTCTTTAACAGCTCTGACTTCAGCCAAGGTCCCCTTGTAAGTTACAATCACATTTGGGCAACAGCTATGGTTCATCAGTGCAACACTGTAAAAGTAAAAAAGTAAACCTTTTTTCCTCCCCTGCCATCAAAAGCAACAGGCAAAATGCTAAGCATCACTTCACAAAACAAGTAAGTCTGAAAGACTGAATCAGCCTCTCTTTGCAAGCTGTTTTTATTATGAGGCTTAACATGAAGGTAATCTTGGGAAAATCTGTTGTATTGTTTTTTTATTCTAATGACATGGAGAATGGCTGTGCTAACAAATCAGTATGATTTTTAAACCCCTTTATTGCAGGACTAACCAAATTCTTATTTTCACATTCTTATAGCGCTACAGGACAGCTGCCAGGGGAGTTCACATAGCTTAATTATCAACATTCTATTTAGGTACCCATGATAGACAAGACTATTTTTCTCAGAAGAGAAGGAAAGAAACTCATTTAACCTAAAGGAAGCAAGCAAGCACAGGAAAACAAAAGTAATTTGCTGCATTTCAACTTAAAATGGGCATTAAAATTCTAGCACTCTTCTGTGCAAATGTAAAGAGTCTCCATGTTTGAAGTGAGAGAGAAGAGGTCGTCGTTACACAAGCACACAACTTACACAAAAGCTTGGACTGCTACAGGAAAGCACTACGCCTTTCTACCAAGCTTGAAGAAAGTGCTATTTGCTGCTTATTTGAGATGGAACACATAATTTTAATTCTTTCTCTTCCAATCCACCAAAGTAATAATTGTCTCTTCGGTCCTTCTGGCTTACAGACATTAACAGTTGAGTAGGAAAGATCTGGCTCTTGCATGCTGAGCATTTACAAACAAAGGATGGTGGTGGATGTTTCCGGAACCTTCAAGCTTAATGCTCTCCTCTCCCCACCATGACTTTGATCCTGGGCATTTCAAGGCCTTAATTTCCAATCTGTAGATCAGTGATATGGATTTCCGACAGAGCTGCCTGAAGAAGGAGTATCGGTGAAGCACAGACTATCTACTACTACGCAGCACTTAGCAAAATCAGGTCCTGCTTTAACTGGACATCTACAAGTTTCAGATTACTTTGACATAGATAAGCGAGTAGTAACTTATGCCTCACAAGGAAGTCGGCGTCGGCTTAAGCAGAGAGTGATAATACTCTCAGTATGCAATTTGAAAAGAACAGGGGTAGAAAATAACCTTCTTTGCTACCACATTAATTGGGAAGGACAAACTGAAATAGAAGAAATGTTCCTTAGCCTTAAAAAGAGCTGTGTGCCCCTATCCACAAACTACAGTTAATACTTAACATCTGCAGTTTATTTGTAAAGCTGAGGAGCTTGTACATAATTTTCCACTGTCATAGCAACATAAAGCATTGCAGTTTTTAAAACATCTAAGGAGGCTGAAAGAAGTTATGAAAGGGATTTACTGTTTGCAAAGGAACAAAGGTAGAAAGGATGTTATTCAGAGAACACCAGGTGAAGGATTATACCCAGGCAAAACAGAAAGTTGTGACTAGAGCAAGTCACCTGCAATCCATTTTATTTTGCTTTGATCACTACGTGATGTCCCTGTCCAGGAGCTGCTAAGTAATCGTAATCGTTTCCTACCAACTTGCATATAGTTCACAATCTAAGCTACAAAACAAATTACAAGTGCATTTTCACCAAAATTACCAGATTTTTAAGAAAAACTGCTGCAAATCATTATCCATAATATATTAGCTAATTGAAGATATTTATAACATGACAAACTGATATTAAATGCTTAATTAATTTTTTTTCAGTACAGATCTACTTCCATACATGCATAAGAACCTTTGTTTTTAAATAATTTATTTTTATAAAATGAACCTACTCAGGAAATATTGCTGATCCCAAATGAGAGAGTTCTTCGTCTTCAATTGTGAAGCCGTTACAGTTAACCTAAGGAAAAAGAGAAACAAACTAGGTCAGCTTCTGGTTAGCTAAGTACTCCACACTCACACACCGCATTCTCATACTTCAAAGTTGACTGCAGCAATTTGCTTCCAATTTTCTTTCCACCTCACCAGTACTCACAGGGAGCTACACGACATCTCAAAAAGTGGAGGACAAAGTCCCTATTGAAAGGAATGTGCAGGACACTAAAGAACCAACAGTCCAACACTTGCACCTGCTCAGGACACATCATCTCGAGGATTGCTTCTTGGAAGGCCAGAAAGTGAAATGGGGCCTGTAAAGAGTGCTAGAAAGTGTCAGACAAAGCAAGACCATTGCAAACTAACCACGAAACTAACACTGACACTACAGGGCATGGAGACATCATTTGGCCATGACAAGCAATGGGCAGAAGCAGAACTACATACGTAAAAAGCAATGTGTGGATGAACAGCAGCAAACTTGGCTGGGCTGAGGCAGTAGAGAGCTTTGATGGAGCATATGTTACAGAGACCTGCCACAATGACATCTGTAATCAAGGGCTGCACGTTTCAGCTACAGTTAAAGAACATATAAAGAACAACAAAGGCTTGTGAGAAAGACAAGTGAGAAAGACTTGAACCCAAAACAGGCATGGAATAGGAGGGGACAGTAAAAGGACAGAGTATGAGAGGAAATTTATTCCTAACTAAAACAGATACAGGATCAAAAGAGCTTGTTCACAAATCTTTCTTATAGAATAGATTCAAGCAGGTTTTAAAACATAAAGAGAACCCTCTCCGCATTCACCAGCATGTTCCTACAATCATCAAAACATTCACAGAAGTACCAGAAAAGCACTAAAACAACTACCATCACGTGGTCAAGTCCAGCTGAAGCTACAATGGGCACAAGAACAGTCAGTAAAGCACAACGTTAAGTATTTGTTCTGGAAGAGTAAGAGCTGATGACAGATGCTACCAACAATGATAGACTCACAAGGTAGAATGCAGCTCAGGCCGGATTTTAGAAACAGACAAATACTAGCCATAGCCTATCCTCAGGTACGAACTGTTCAGGACGAGTTCATAAGTAAAATGTTCGGTATCTCGAATTGACTCATCAGTATCTTTACTATCTTTGCTTTATCTTTATCCTGCTATATTTAGCAAGGTGTCATTCAAAGGCTCCCTGTCTCTCAAGATGAGCATGCTACTGGAAAATAACCAATGTATAAGCATATCTGAACCAAGCGCAAAATGTAATTGCTGAATATAATAACAATAGAAGGGTAAGATTATATCAACAGCAAGGAAAAACATAAGGCTACAAAGGCTTACTTAAAGAACACCTTCATGGTTCTGAATCACAGGGAAATATTTAAAAATATATAGTGAGTTATCAGCAGCTTCCCTCCACTAAATCAGGGACAACCCACTTCTTGAATGCATCATACCAGAAATGACACAAGAGCAAGAATTACAACGGAGGAGATATCATTGGTTTTACCAGATGAATGCATGACTAAAAAAAGGCAACGTGGAGGGAGTAAAGAGACAACAGTGAGAAAACGAGAGCTCGAGGTTTTTCCCAATGGTAGAAAAGGGAACACGCACAAAGGGAGGCACAAAATTATGCAAGGTCCTCTAGGGAATTAGGAGCCATTGGAATTTCAGAGAAGTATGACAAGGTAAGACTGAAGAGGTAGAGCTCCAGTCTTGAGAGCTATGTTCTGCAGGGACAAAAGAGAGTAGAATGATACCAAAAGCTGGGGAAGAGAGCGGTGAAAGGCAAGGATGGTTTGGACAAAAATCTCTGCTCCTCTCAAAAGGACCAATCACATCTTAGCTGTTAAGTAAGAAGCAACATCAGCAACATCAGACAAAGGTCACAAAAGGCAGTGAGCAAGGGGTCCAAGGTACCCAAGTCCCAAACAACTGCCCTGAGCCACAAGGAGAAATAATGTCTAATGGAGGAGCAACGCAGATAACATGAGGCCACAGAAAGTGTTGGAGCAAAACAAAGGAGCATATCCATACTATTGCTTTAGGTCATTAACTAATTACTAGGAAACATGTTTGTACATATCAAGTACAGGCATGTTTCCCCTTCTTCTAGGAAGATTTATGCTGGAACTAAAACTTCAAAAGGTTGTGTCCTGTAAAACAATTCTGAGGAACATCCAAACAACCTTTTGAGACTTTTGTTAAAAAATTGCCATGTCCACAGTGGTAGATAACAATCTGATGATCAGGATGAGCTTAAGATGACACCTAAAGGTGACATTAGACATCTACAGAGAAGATTGGATGGAATGCCAGATTGGGAGTCAGCAGTTCACAGAAATCAGTGAAAGTACCATGAACTGGTGGAGCTGGTTCAGGACAGGACACCAAGTGAAAGTCACTGCAGCCAAAACAATGTAATACCTGAGGATTCTGCCTACATTCTAACAAAAACACTCAAACAAAACAAGAAACTGGATGTACTGATGTCTCTAAAGTATCCCTCTGACAAATACAAATTGTTAATTCTTCAAAACAGAAAAAAACCTTTCCACTGAAGGATAACATATAATTAGAAACAACACAATGGATGATGATCAGATGTTAAACGTGCTAAAGAATCATTCGGCTACAGAACAACAGTACCTCTGTACTAAGGTAACAGTAACTGTGCCTCCTTGTTGGTAGATGCCCAGCTCTACCAACCAAGGTATCACTAGCTCAGCTTTCAACACAGCAGTCAAGACTAGGCCTCCTCTAAAAAAAAAAAAAAAATGTCTTTTACTTAGATCTTTAAGTTTAAAACTAGCTTATTTTGAAGTATAGGAGGAAAAAGAAGAAAATGGATCTTTCAGTATTCCACTGGTGTTATTCCATCCACTACAAAATATTCAATTTAGATGTGTATGAAAAGCAGGTGAGAAAAAAGAGGTGACACATTTCAGAAGTTATCTAAGAAGACATCCTGCCTTTCCTTCATCTCTCCAGATGACCAAACTACCTGACTGCATTTAAAAGCCACACACCAGATAAAAGTTTCAAACTGCTCTTTCTGTTTCTCTGAAGTTTATTCCCTGTGAAGGTCAAACACAATGATGACCTGACCAGCAAGTATTTCCACAAGATTGAAGCGAGAATGAACATTTTGCCTCTGCAGGTCTCAAACCAGCAGTGTTCTGTGTTAAGTCCAACAACAGCTGCACTATCCTTGGCCTACAAGAAACCTAACTTTGATAGGGTCTTATACAAGCTATTTTTCCTTTTCTTCAGCGTTTGAGAAGGATCTCATAAAAAGTCTGCAGACAAGAGTCTTGCCCCTCACACTGAAATGGGGCATGTCCAGTCACTCATGTGCAAGGAAGTAGATCTCCATCAAGCACACTCAGCTCTCCCTAAGATAAGCAAAGAGCTACCACGTCCGTCGCCGTTAACATTTTTCCCTTTTCACAAAGGCTAAAATCCTACAGTACCATCCACCTAAGCAGGCTGTGTTCTAGCCAACTTACTTGCGCAAAGAGAACTACAAGGGCAGCATTGTCAGGGTACTCCAAGTGCTTTGAGTAAAAGTGATGAAGAGCAGCAATGTCGTTCTGAATCAGCTCTCTCTTTTCATTGTCTAGTTTGTCAAGGTCTGTGGACAAAGAATACATTCCATTTCAGTAACAGCAACACTCCCCCATGAATTGCAGCTAGACTTAAGTTAGAACAGGCCCAGACAAACAGAGGAATAGCTATTTGGAAGTAGTGCATGAAGTGTCTGTTCTTCCATAAATGTCAGGCTGCTTCTTCCAAATCCACATGTGCACTACAACTACATGCAGGATTAAAAAGCTTTTTCTAATTCTTTACATTATCAGGTAACTGGACACAAATTTCCCTTTCTTGGGAGAAAGGTTACAGTGTTTAAAAAAGTATTTGTTAACCCTAGCAAACAGACCAGCCAAGCCTGGCTCTCTGGAAGTCTGTCAGCTGTGGGTAACTATCCTCAGCTGTCTAACATGGCCTCACAAACCATCTGAGAATGCCCATGTCTCCAAGGGCTGAAGAGTGACCATCAACAGAGGTGTGTTGCAGCTGCAGATACCTGAGGAAAACAGGAGACAGCAGGAACATCACTGGAAATGTCCTGGCACACCTGCCAAGTGTATTCCCTTATGGGAATACACTATTGTTTAGACATTTACCCTCAGGCCCATGATAGGTTCTAGCCAAAGCTGTGGCTACTGAACTTTTTTCTGCCTGGCCCATGCAAAGCAAGCTAGGAGACTGACCATAAACTCCTGGTTCTTTCTCTCTCCTCAAAAGCAGAGTATTGCAAAACTTTTCCCTGACCCTCTTTCTCACAGCAGCAGCGTCATCAACTCAGTTCTGCTCTAAAAGAACCAAGAAGTCATCAGTTTCTCCTCTCCAAACCAAAATAATAGTGGCAAGAAAACTACACAGGAAGAGAAAAGGCTGCAGAACAGTGGAAGAAGGGGAAGATTATTTGTAAGAGCAGATATGAATGACAGGAGAGGCACAAAAATTAATGAGGAAAATGAAATTTTATGAGAATTAGGACAAATTTTGAGCCTCCAACCGACAGCCAGGTGCCTTTTTTCTCTCCTGTGCAGGTGTTGCAGAGTAAGGCAACCGCTGAACATGGCAAAAGCATACTAAGAGACGAGGAGAGTCAACAAGGCAGAAGGAACAAGGGGTTCTTACTAACAAAACCAGAAATGAAATGAGGGCTCCTAGAGGACAAGAGGTACACTGCAACAAACATTTCAGCCTTTTAACTTCAAAATTAATAAAATTATTGAAGACGAGCTTCAAGGCAGAAGAACATACGTCAGCACTCAGCCATCCTCTTCAACCTCAATCCTACTAACCTACCTCTAAAAATTATCCTTGCCTTAGGCCAAGTCAAATGTTGGCATCTATCCCCCTTATTTCCCCAGTTGTCCCAACAGCTGTGACAGGAGCTTTTGTCCAGGAAGCAAATAAGACTGAAATCTTACTTTGCTCAGCTACTCTGCTACCTCAAGTTCTAGAAATGACTGCATTTATTCACCATTTTATAAAGGGTTCTGGAAACCATGAGAGTGAGAAATATGAATACACAAAGCTATTGTCTCCCTGTATATTACCGCCAGCACTAAGACAGAGAAACAGCAGACTGGTGAAAACTATGCCAGGATGGTTACTAGTCCCCTAGTTGCTCAACTTCTAACTCTGCATCACCAAACATGAACAGTAGCCTTCTTGTTAAAAGCAAGCCATTGCCTCACCTCTTTCCTTGGATTATTTTGGAGCATTTAGGACATGGGATTTCAACAGAATCATATACAACATGTCAGATTTGACTGGCAGTGACAGATACTGAAGCACAGTCCAGAGGGTTCTGCAATTAGCCCCTTAGTCACTGTCACCATCTAGCAACTGTGCTGTCTCTGATTTTATGCCTCCTGGTAATAAATACCAGCTATTTTAATTTTACAACATTACAATTCTCAAAAGACACTAGAGTACTAGAAAAGCCATGAGATGGATGTATGCTACATAATTAATTCTGTCTAGGTTTTCACCCTCGTTTCACAGCCCCCACAAGTGGCCAAGGGGGAAAAAAAAGGAAAGAAAAGCACTTTCAAAAAACATAGAACCACAATTCTCTTTGTTTACTCCTTCCTCCAACAGGAGCAAGGTGCTCTGAGAGGTTTTGATAGAGGGGGGCCAAGGAGTAAAGCAAATCATGAATATAGATAACTGCCCCTGTTTACCTGCAAGCCTGTTTTACTTACGTGATTCAAACTCTTTTACAGCAAGCAGCTTTTCCGACTGTGTCCGTTCAGGGTGAATTTTCTATCAACAGGGGGAGAAAAAGCAACGAGAAAATATTTCAGTGTTTAAAGGAGGCAGTTTTGTCTACTCGTTTGTAAGCTGGGAACTCCTACCTGTAAAACAAACCCAAACCCACACTGTATGGAATTTACAGAGGTTGATGAGCAGCACTGAGTTAAATTGACTACCCTTAGTAAAGCCATAGAAATATTGTCTCTCTACCAAATTAGGCAGCCAGAGATTAACTCCTATCAAATTTATACACATAAACAGAACAGTATTTTAAATATGTCATTTGCTTTGTTCTAGACACCCAGAAAGCTGCTAACAATAGCAAGCAGGCAGGAGACAGGCTTTGCTTTGAGGAAAGTGAATAAACTGACTGTTGACAGAGTTCAAAAGCAGTGCTCCATTGTTGGCCTAAGGCCACTTCTTTGTAATCTTGGCCATTAAATATGGCTTTGCAGGTGGCCCAGCAGCTGAGGTTCAGGGACTATGGTCTGCATATTTAGCTTTTATATGACATGTAGTGTTCTCCCCCCTCCCTGTAAGCGATAAAAGCACAAATTTATTCCAATGACTTTTTGTCATTAAACATTCGATTTTGTTTGTGGATCACCACTAAACCACACTTTAATTAAGTCACACACACACATTCACACACACACGCATCTACCCACACAGCAAGTACGCAGCTACCTTCCCAGCAGGCCACCAAAATCTTCACTACATACAGAATCCAGGTTGCCCTTGTCACATAAGCAGGCCTCAATCACACAAATACGCTTCAAAGAGGTTTTGTTTTTGCAGAGAGAGTTTAGAGCTTTACAAAGATACACAGCATAATAACCTTGAAACTCATGAATCCCGTCCCCTCCCTGTAAGCACTTGTGTTATACTCTGTATCTGTATAGTCAGGTAACACTGAAATGGCGGCTGACATTGCAATCTTATTTCCTTGCTAATAATATTCTCTTCTCCAATGACCAAGAGCCTGAGATCTCTTTCAACTTCTGTTTTAAAACAGTTACTCCAGTAACTGTAAACATTTATACCTGAATACCTCAGAGGTGTTTTCGACTCACAAATGTACTGGGAGGTATATACCACAAAATGCTATGCAGTTATATCTGCAAAATAGTACAACAGGGCTACTGCTCATAAAGACATCAGTGCCTGCAGACACAACAGCACTAGTAGCATTCCTCAGAATCTAGCCATGTATGCAGCCTCATTCTGCTTTCTCTTCACCAACATGGCCTCGGTGCTAGCCTACACGTGTAACCAAGGGCTTTGACTTACCAGAACAGAGGCTGAAACACGATGCACGCTTGTGAAACTATCAGTAAATTTTTCCAGACTGTTCAACAACATCTTGGCCATAAGTTATAGCTACACAGCTTAAAATCTCACTAATCTTTTGCCATCTTACCTCAGAAGTTTCGATCTGGACTCTGATTGCCCTAACACTGCTGCAGTGGTCTGATGGTCAATTTGTTCAGCTGCTCGTGCTCTATATTACACCCATCTGTACACAGGAAGCTAGTATGTATGTGCTTTGCAAGGACAGTTAACTGTCGGTCAATTTTCATTTTCCTGCCTTCCCTGGCACCCAGAGTAGGAATGCACCTCCAAAGCCTGGCCTCCTGCTCACCTGCTTGGCAAGGATCCTCGCTGTTAGCCTTACAGTCTCCGAGGGATTCCAGTTCTGCCCAAATGCACACATGGCAGCACACTCCAGCTTGTGCATTGGCCAGTCTTCCTTCTGAAATGTAGAAAAATACATAAAAAAAAGCCATGAAAATAAAGTGATGAAAAAGAGGATGCGGCAAGTCCTGCCATATCCTAGAGGTCAAGTGAAATGTGTTTCCCTTAAAAAAATAAGATGACGCTCACTAAATCTGAACAAAAGCTTGAGCCACATTTAAGAGGTACAGCTATCCTGCTTTTTTCAAACAAATGCACAAGGGATGAATTAAGGTCAGAACATCTTCATTTATTCAATGGAAAAAAAGAATTAAATGACGAAGAAGCAAACAGACAACATGATTTATAAATCACCAGTTCTTATTGTTCAGATCAAGCACGTGAGGACAGAGTAGGTCTGAGCTTGATGGCTTTATTGGGTTCATTTCCATTTAACACCTTGGCCCCTCATTATGAGACGACCCTGGTGTAATCAGGAGTAATGTGTCTGAAGTCAATGGATTCACAATCACTGTAAGAACTGGTATATGTAAGGTCGAAACCAGACCTACTGAATAGAATTATCACATTGTTTCCTTAACTGTTGTAGAATACGAGTACAGCTAGGCAATGAAAGCACACTAATAAAGACAAAAACATTTTAGTTAAGAATGGATAACATACTCCTAGCTTAACACACAATAACACTTGGGAGTAATAGCACTGGCTTTTGGCACTCTACAGACTTTCTGTAAAGCAAAAGACCCTTTCAAAGGTGAGAACAGAATCACAGATTAATGCTCTGCACTGGCACTCAGACCCTGGCACGGGCTGTCCTCAAACTGCATCAAATTTCATTTTATTTATTTATGCAAACATAGAAACTTTCTATATTTCTATATTTGAGTAACGCACGTTATTTATTTCTGTATCTCACCTCAGACACACCTTTATAGCACTATTAGAACAGGTCTATAGTGTTCTGCCTGTATAGGAAGCACCAAGTTTTGTTTTCAGACCAGGCTTAAACTGGTGGAAAACAGTAGCAGAGGAAAGAAATCACAACAAATCCCACAAATTTATAATTGACAGTAAGTGAAAACCAGAAAATCTTTCTGCAGCCTCCAGAAAATTCTTCATTTCTCTTACTGTGATTCACCCAATACCACAGACCTTGTGCTAGTTGACACAAAAAAAAAAAAAAATTTCATTAAAAAAAAAATCAATATACCCCATCAGAGTGACTGAGTGGCAGGAACAGAAAGTTTCTCTCAGCTGCCTAACCACCATTTGAGACACCCTAGGCCATCTAAAACATACGTAGGACCATTAGATGTGACACAGGTCCGCTGGGAGATGTGTTCCTTGTGAGAGCTACAGCTACGGGCCACATAGGACAACCCAAAGCACCTCAAACAGCCAGTTGAATCAGGTCCCCCCAGCATCTCCTGTCCTGGCTGGTCAGCTTATTTACAGGTTTTGCAGATCAAAACAAAAGCTGGGATCACTAATTTCAGAATTAGTACACCAAAAACTCTTTCATTAGAAAATGGCTATTTTAAGTGCTGTTGGGCACAGGCAGCTTTGGAAGTTTATTAGAAAAAGAAAAGTGAACACCCACCACAATGTCATGCAGGATTTGAAGCAGTGCAACACTGCAAGGGTATTCAATCCCTCACAATGTCAACTTCATTGTCCTTGATATCTCAGTATGGTACTTCCAAAACAGCCTGCGTATAGGCTGCTTGAAATAAGCTCCAGTGTAAATGTTCTAAGAGGACACAGCAATACAGACCAGGAGAACCAAAATAGTATCTTACACTGTAATCATGTCATGTGAAATTAAACTCTGGACTCTCCTACAGCTGTCACACTACAAAATGCATCCCCCAAGAGGCCTGTTTCCCATCTATGCCTCAAGACCTGTTTCTGGAAAGTTTCTGATAGCCTTTGCTTACGAATCCACAGGCTAAATGCTAAAAAGACAGACAGGGGGAGACCTCATCTCTCATGCCTACTTGCACACCCATGACACCCACCAGCCTCGGCACAATGGCTGAGTATACCAGGCAAAGGCACAGAACCTGAACTTTTGTGAAGACCCATATCCACACACATTGGTTAAATAAGCTGGAGAAATTACTTGATAAAACAAAAAATCAAAATGTAAAATCACGAGCCTGTCTCAAAGCATTGTTTTTAAAAATCCGTTTGCTCCTTTTATTCTTTAGCCATTGTTAATTAAAATCTTTCCCTGGGCAGAATCATACTGAGTTACATGAAGTAGTAGGGAGGCTAAAGGGACAAGATACGGCTGAATTGTGTGAGATGAGATAAAAGCCTGAAATACCACAAGAAAATAGAGTACTGATGACTGAGCTATACCTGGGATGGGAACTCTGTGACAGCAGCCTTCCCTGCGATCACAGCAGGACTGTGTTTTGCATTCTTCTCCACGTTTTTCTCTAAATAGTTTGAATTATAATAGATAGTATTGCTCTAGTTGAATCCCTAATGCTATATTAATATTTTCTGTCTATTTTCATTACATCCACAGTATTTTTCCCTTCATTTAGGAGTGAGTGACAACATTTTTGGAAGGGAAGCTCTTTAAAGCTTATGCTTTTCACATCAAAGCATGGAAAAAATCATCTCCACCAAGTTCTTCAAAACGATTCCACCATCCGGGACTGCTGGATTAATTCCCAGAACACTGTCATATAGCTCAGCACTATTCAAAACCAAACAAACAAACAACAGCCCCCCCAAATTCTAAACATAAAGCTCAAAAAAATAATACTCAAGTCCAAAGAAATGTCCTTACAACCTCTTTCCTCACATGGAGTTTTTCAACAAGATGCAAAATTTCTGTTATTTCTGTTGTATTTCCCTTGATTGAAAAGAAACACAAATACCAGACAGAAATAGAAGGCAAGCCATTGTAAGGGGTCAACTCACTTCTTCAAAAGCTTAAGGCCCAATTATGCCCAAATAGCATTCAACTCTAACTGAATTTCAGTGAGGCAACTTCTGATGTCTGATACTATCCAGTAAAGTTCTCTCATACACTCTTTCATCAAACAGTGAAAGCAAGACTTTCACATGTCCTCGCAGCCATCCTTCCCTACTATCATTTACCCAAAGTTGGGCCATTCAGGATATCTGACTTCCTTGGGTTAATGTTCAAAGGTTCACAGGAGACATTTATCAAGGAAAAATTATCAAAGAAACATGGAGAAAGTTTTTGGATAGGGGGACAGACACTTCCCCAAGGCAACCGTAAGCACGGTCTTGCAGTGTCAGTTTATCGTGCAGAATCATTACAGCAAGAATTTCCTAATTTTTATACTTCATCATACAGGAATGGGCAATTTCTGTAAGGTCCCATCTGAAAAACATCTGCTTGATGCTAACTCCAGCTCTACAACTACATTTAGAGGTTTACCAGCTGGTTAAAAATACACATTTCCCTTGCTCCAGAAGTACCTACTGCAGCACTCTATAACATGATATGTTAAGAAACACCCATAAATATTTTGTTCAAAATATATTTCAGATATGGAAAGTCGTGACAAAAACATCTCTTTTTGCACTTTGGCTAGCTGATCTCCACTCTGCCTGGGATAAATAATAGCCATGTGTAATAACAGTAGGAGCAGCTCCAGTAGCTGGTTCAAGTTCGCCAGTTCCACAATTGCAGCCACATAACCCTCTTTAAACATTTCTTTTCAGAGTGTTTCAGCAGCTAATTTCTGAGGAGAAAAAAATGAGCACAGGTCTCCTGCTGTTTGACTAAAATTATTATAATTTAAGAAGTCAAGACCCCAACAGCTGCAGATGGGGTCTGAAAGCCACTACTATAATAACACGCCTGTGCTTCGAGGAGGCAATAGCAGAGAGCAGAATGGTATGAATCAGCTGGAAATCACAAACCATTTTAAAAGGAGAACTGGATTAGGGAGAAGAAAGAAAGAAAGAAAGAAGGAAAGAAAGATGAAGCAAACACAGGCAAGATCCCACCGACCCATAAAACATTCAAGGCAGTAAGGACAAGCAGAGAAGACACCTTCCACTCTCACATGCCCTCCATCCAAGACTGGATCTATGCCTACACAAACATCCAGCTTAATATAGGTCAAACATAAGGTTATCTATCTTAAAAGCAAAATTGTAGACCAAAACGGACAAAACCCATATATTAGGACCAAGGGAACTGTGCCAGCACCAGCACAAGTGCATACATATGTGTGTGTACAAAGATACCCCTAAACAAATCAGCCATTATATATCTGCAAGACTTTGTCTTCCCCCGGGTTCAGTCCCTCATACTACAATATGACACCACCTTTCCCAACGACCAGGGCAGAAGAACTACACTGCAAAGCAGGACTCGGTCAATGCATCAAACACCTGGCCATATGGCAGGAGATGCACTCTCACCACCTGGGGGATCTTCAGCAAGTAAACTCATCTTTGTGTACCTATATCTCATCTACAAAAACAGAAAAGCCGCAAAGGCTGCTGTAAGGCTTCATTTATTAAATGCTTGGGAAGTATTCTAAGAACCTCAAAACAAGGATACTGCATGGCTCAACAGAGTGGTAAATATATGCAATGTCACTAATTTTACTTTCTATAACCACACTATTCTGAAAGAGAAGAAAAAAATCTCATTCAACAGAAATGGACTAGAAAGAAGATGTCTGCAGTTATGAAATCCATAATTCTGAAAATGATATCAAAAGAATTTGTTTCCTGCTGCACATTCTGGTACATTTATATTTTCTCCTGATCCATCTCTCCCCACCACTAGAAATAATTCCTATCTATTGCAGTCTAGCAGCTCTTAAAGTAAAAAAAAAAGTAAGCTCAAAACATGTGCTTTTCTATCCCATACAGTATACTTCACACGGCAAACAGTTGTCAAACTGAATTATATTAACTAACATAGTACTAACCAAAATATAAAATCATGTCCTTGCTGGGTACATGCAATTTCTAACTGAACTGAATAAAGAAAACATGGATTTACAAAGAAAATTTATTTTTAAAAAATCCTAATCAAATGGACAATTCCATCATAGTTCTCAAGTACAGGCCTGCCCTTTCATCGGTTTCACAACCATGGAGGCAAAAGGGACACATTTACTGTAGGTCTCAGTGTTACAAGTTCAGTATCAAGGCACAGATGTCCTTTCCTGCTTTGAAAAAGATTTGCTGAACTGCTGAAAAGTGCCTTTGAACAAGACAGGGATGAAGATGCAGTGCAGATTTTCTGTGCAGCACGTACAGTCAGTGGAGACCAGTTTCTAGAGAATATTATTCTTGAAGGTAACTTTGAGAGAATGTCAAAGAATTCAATCTCAGCAACATTCATAAATTTCATCAGATTGGCTCAGAAAGGTCAAAAACATGGAAGATAATGTTATATCAACTAGGGAGTCAAGAGCCACATGCGTATCACCAATAAGACTGAAGTGCTAGTCA
Source organism: Cuculus canorus (assembly GCF_017976375.1). Classification (NCBI taxonomy): domain Eukaryota; kingdom Metazoa; phylum Chordata; class Aves; order Cuculiformes; family Cuculidae; genus Cuculus; species Cuculus canorus. The sequence continues at coordinate 94,947,804 of NC_071403.1, forward strand.
GTGCCTGTGTTCGTCATACTATTGGCTAGACATCACAACACGCAAAAAGTGTCTTTATATCTAAAGCTTCATACTGAACACCAACAGGTAGAAAAGATTTTAATCCATTAACACTTCCCGCTTTTGCTGAGCATCATCTCCTGCAGTCTTAGAGATACTCAGTTTTAGCAATTCAGTTTTATATTCTTGGAACATGCTCCATTAGAGAGAGTATTTTTACCACTAAAAAAAAGTCAAATTAAGAAAGCAATACATGCAGCAAAACAGAGAAAAAAAATTTTTTTTGTTCTTAAATATAAAACTATACACTGTCAAGGCCAGTAGTGAGGACACTGAGGGAGGAACTGAAGAAGGGACTTGGAGGTAAAAGCAAAGGATTGTGGATCAACAGAAATAAGTTCTACGTCTTCCATCATGATATCTATTTCTTTTTTATTCCTAGCACAAATCACTGAGCTTTCCTGCTTCAGTAAATCTTGCTTACCTGCTTCATAAATGATTTTGAATTTTATACAGTAAGAGAAGAAACTCACAAGTCAGATAAATAGCACTAACTAGCCAATAAATTTCTTTGTTCAAATATTTCCTTTTCTCATCTAGCTAAAAGCTTCCCAAGAAATAATATTATATGGAAACATTTCTTAAAAATAAGCAATATCTCATGAATGCATCACAGGTTTTCTTTATACTGTCTTTAAAACTCATCCAGATTTACCTTAGGAGCCTTAAAGATCCTCATACTGTAATTGTTCTCTTTCTGGGTGTCAGTTTTCCAATATTCTCTGAACTATTCAAAATTCTCTAAAAATTTATTTCTTTTAAGCACTTTGACTCCTCCTGGTGCTTCACAACCAAAAAGTCATTTGATTAACCCACAATTCATTAAGACAGAGTGACAAAGCAGGAATATAGGGAGGAAACAGAAAGAAAACTAAGGAGAGACCAGGCTCACTTTGCAACCTGTGCAATGGGAGAATAAGACACATCCTTGAAATAAAAGCAGTAACCATCCTGAAGTGCTTGGGAACTGAATGGTACAAACCACATCTCCTCCATTCAGAAAAGGACATTGGAGAACAGAATCACAGAATAGTTTAGGTTGGAAAGGACCTTAAAGATCATCTAGTTCCAACCCCACTGCCAGAGGCAGAGACACATCCCACTAGATCAGGCTGCCTAAGGCCCCATCCAACCTGTCCTTGAACACCTCCAGGTGTGGAGCATCCACACCTTCCCTGGGCAACCTGTGCCAGTGCCTCACCACTCTCATGGTGAAGAAATTCTTCCTTATGTTTAATTTAAATCTGCCCCTCTCCACTTTATATCCACTCCCCTAGTCCTATCACTACAAGCCTTTGTAAAAAGTCCCCTCCCAGCTTTCCTGTACCCCCTTCAGGTACTGGAAGGTCGCTATAAGGTCTCCTCGGAGCCTTCTCTTCTCCAGGCTGAACAACTCCAACTCTCTCAGCCTGCATACTTCACATGCAACTCACACACTCAACAGCATGCTACAATGTAAGAGGTTTAGATTACAGACAACACACAGTTGCATGCCAGACCTTTGGTGACACAAATCCTTCACGAGCACTGTGCCATACTCTGCACCCAAGACACATCTTACACAGACTACATTACCTAGCCAGAAATCCTGTTGAGTTTCTCACATGTAGACTAGACAACTCTTCCACACCAAGCTGACAGCCCACAAAGGTTAGATATTAGTCCTGGCAAAATTTTTTTTTTTTTCAAAAATGCTTATTCTAGTTCGAAGTAAAAATGGAATTAGAACTTCAAGCCAATGTTTTGAATGTCTTCATATCGTTCTATTTTAGTGTATGCTTACATTCTATTTTCAGGGGCTTTTAAAAAACAAAGTATACAAAAAGAATAAAAGTTGCCAGAATGAATGAGTTCAAGAGAAAGCATGGTAGGTTTCAAATGGTTATGACCATTTTCCATTAGACACAGACTCTCTTACCAGTTTAGGGAGCTAATGTTAAATTATCTGGTTTGTGCTTGAAGAAAGAAGTGATACAGACATAATTAGCGGGCTGACAGGCAGTTCTAATCAAAGTCTCAGTGGTACCAAGCCCTGGAGCTACTGATCTTGAAATACTCATGCAGACCATGTCCAAATCCTGTAATTGTCCAATGCACAACTCCACAGTCGGCATCTGTGGGATGCTGAAAATCACTGGACCGCTATTAACCGTAGCTACAATTAGAGACTATCAATGCCACACAAACAAAATACGCAGCTCAGCAAACACTGCCCTCCTTCCGCCTGCATCCTCACAAACTGCATTACCATACCTGACATTCCACGTTGCAGTAAAAGGCCTGTTTACATCTCCCACACTTGGACAATCCTTCTTTCCTTAAAAAGAAAACAGAAGTTATTCTAGTCTATAAATATGAATTAAATGTGAATGTACCCTGTATATTTTTTTTGCACAATATTCTGCATTTCACAATTAAAACTGTATTTTCTTTAGAACACTACAACTACAGCTTGAATCCCAACTTCCAATAGCAGACATTATTTTTTTTTGTTTAGAGTTTCAAAAGCAAGATTTTCCTAACAACTGTTATTAATCAAAAGCACTCTGCTGTCCTGATAAATTGCCAGGTTTGGAAAAACGTTATTCTATGTTGTTTGACAGACACCATCATTTTTGGGCACTATTTGATGCATATATAGAGAACTTCCTAATTGCTCTGCATACTTGCTCCCCTCTACTAACCCTTTGTTCTGATAGTTCCATTGCTGCTTTGCCTGGTTACAGAACGCATGACTGCTGTTTTGTGAGTAATTGCTTCACAACACCAAGAAAACATGTTGTACTATTACATACGATGTTTGATCTCCTGTCATCACACAGCCTCTTACTGTCCCCCTAATGTCTGCCCTGATATCTGTGCATTCTAAGGTGACCTAAGGCTTGTGCTCTCCTTTTTTTATATTTGTATTTATCTCAACACCGGGAACTGCCAAAAGGAAGGTCCTTTTCTGCTTCAAGGTGCATGTGTTGTAGCAGATCCTATCAAAAATAGAGCGTGTATTAACCAACATGTTACATTTTGGTGTGGCAGCAATAGGGATCTCTCAGCATTATTGAATACTCCAAGAAGTTCACGCACCCTCCCCAGTGCAAGTTGCAGAAAAACTGTCTTAAACTGAGGTAAATTCATTGGAGTAAAACAAGGGTGAGTGTCCTTGTACCATATGACACTGTACAACACTTCAGGGGTCACTGGCATTTGGAGTCCATAAAGCACAGCAAGTCTTGGTGTCCTCTGTTCTTACAAAGTAGAAGGTGCAATGTGAGTGAGTCAGGCTAACACCACAACTCTGCTTGCTTACAGTAGGTACCTGAAGCACAGATGGGTATTTAAAGTAACAAATACTACCAGATGAAAATATACTGTTCTGGTCTCATTCTGTCCATTTTATTAGAACAGTTTTATGACCATTTAGCAAGGTTTCTCTTACCAAGACTAATGCTGAGCCCACAATCTTCCTCCTAACACTCTTTGCAAGTTCAAGAAACATGCTTAGAATCCAATTTGTGTTTGTTCAGCTCTGATGCCATGGGGCACCGACACAAAACACACTTCTGAGCATTAGCAGATCACGTTACATCACCAAGATATCTTTTCTCATGGTGGAACCTCATCACTCCGGTGTGAAGTAGATTTCAGACTACCCCACTGTAACTGCTATGATACTGCATTCAGTATATTCCTTGATGACTGTGCTCCTTGAGAGCTCCATGGGAGAAACCTGCATGGTGAACCAGCAGCATTCAAATATAGCGGCTCCTGGGATGATCTATTCCACCAGATAACTATTATCTCTACAATATTACTTTGTATCAACAGCGCATAATAAGTATTCCTTGGTCCTTTCACAGAGAGAAATCTTCCGGATGTGATAAACAAAACCAGCAGTTTCTTCAGCACAAAAGAATCTGTGGTTAGGCACAGGATAAAAAAAAAAAACCACAAAGTCAGGGTCTAGGAAAAGCTACTAGTGTAAAGGAGGAGTGGCAAATCACCTCAGTTCTACAGTTCTTTCAGTCTATGGGACTTGCTTCACTGACCTCAGTAGGAACTACATTAGGGGCTCATATGCAAAGAGGGATGAATATGGTGAATAAGTCATAGAAGTATATATAATGAGGAAAAGGAAAAATTTAAGAGAAAAGAGAAAATGAAAAGCATAAATGAGTTATGATGACAAGAGATGAAAAGACATATTAGAGTGTAATCATTATATTCTTCAGCCTGCCTCTCAGTCAACATACACAATACTTATGTATTGATAAAAAAAGTAAAAAAAAAAAAAAAAAGTTGTTTTTCTTTAGTGAGGCAAACTAATATTTTCTCCAAGTCATAACCAAGTACGCACTGTGATTCTTCAGTAAGTGGCCAGATACCAGGAAAGTACTACATCTTTTAAAAATGTAGTCTGGTGTGACATGCCAGTGAGTCATATCCATGCCTAATTTTCTAATGATAACCCTAAAGTGCATTTTTTTTCCCTGCAGTAGCTGACACTGAGAGGTTTACAGCAACCACTGGAATACCTGCAGTAGGTCAAAACTCCCCTCCACAGAGGCAAGGAGGGCAGCTGCTGAGACCTCAGGAAACTCAAGCACCCTGCAGGCTGCCAGAACCAGGATCCAGGAAAGGAGCAGTGGCAGGCCTGCTGTCAGCACCGGTGGCATGGCAGTCGAAATGCTCACAGCCACACAGCGATGGGCCATTTGCACTGCCTGTGCTTCGCCCTACTAAGAGTTATTTGCCAGAAGACTGACGTTTCGAACAGAGAAGCAGAAATACACAAATATTTCTGTATATCACATCACAGCGATATACAAAGTCAGACAAAAAAAAAAAAAAAAAAAAAAAAAAAAGACGAACTCTATAGCTCAGGAACCAAGAGTAGGAGGGGAGAGAAAAACAGATGGTTATAGAATAAGTTCTAGCCTGTCACAGTGAAACAAAGCTCAGCCCTATCGTTTCACTCAGAATGAGCGGACATGTGTTCAAATATAGATGTTTTCTTACTCTTGGTCAGAAAATGTCAGTGTGCACCAGCCCAAAGCACTTCGTCTGTGAAGCAGTTTTTAGCTAATAACAACATCACTGTGCTTGAGCTCCCACCAACACTGTCCTAATCAGACTTCTTGTTTGTTTCTTTTACTGACTTATAAATAGAAGCCCATCCCTTGTGACAAATTTTCATTAATCCAATCAGAATTTTTGGGGGCTCAGACTACAGGATATCTAGGCAGGCACCAACACTGTCACAGAATCATAGAATGGTTTGAGTTTGAAGGAACCTTAAAGCCCACCTGGTTCCAACCCCGTTGCCACAGGCAGGGACATCCCACTAGATCAGGCTGCCCAAAGGCCCCATCCAACCTGGCCTTGACCACGTGCAAGGAGGGGGCATCCACAACTTCCCTAGGCAACCTGTTTCAGTGACTCACCACCCTCATAACAAAGAATTACTTCCTAATGTCTAGTCTAAGTCTTCCACCCTCCAATTTAAAGCCATTAATCAGACTTCTTGTTTGTTTCTTTGCCCATCGACTGATTGATTATAAAGAGAAGCCCATCCCTTGTGACAAATTTTCATTAATTCAATGGGATTTAGGGGGCTCAGACTGCAGGATGTTGGCTGGCACCAACACTGTCCTAATCAGATTTCTTGTTTGTTTCTTTTACTGTTTCACTGAGAGATCATAAAGAGAAGCCCATGCCTCATGGCAAATTTTCATTGAGTCAATGGGATTATTTGGGGGGCTTGGATTACAGGATGGCGGCTGGCACCGACACCACCCTAATCAGATTTTTTGTTTGTTTCTTTCCCCACTGGCTTATTAATTAGAAAGAAAGGCTCATCCCTTGTGACAAATTTTCATTAATTCAATGGTTTTTTAGGGGGGCTCAGACTGCAGGATGTCAGCTGGTTCCAGCACTGTCCTAATCAGACTTCTTGTTTGTTTCTTTTACTCACAGTGATGCCAAAAATGCTGACAAATTAAACTCTCTAAGACTTGTTTTGGAGTTTTAGAAAGCAAGCATCCTTTATCAGGCCTGGGCAACATGCGGGAATGATCTCTATCCAACGTGTACAACAAGACAAGAGCTGGTTACAGAATGTATTTTCCATTTACATGCATATGGATACATTTTCCCAGAAAACTTATACATATTCTATTACTTTCCAAGGCCTAACTTTAAGAGAGATGAAAAGTTTGAACAGAGGTGATTGAAAAAGGAGAGACATCTGCTCAGCACAGATCACACTTCACACAAGGTGTAATCATTTTCAACGAAAGGACTGTGGATGAAACACTCCGTTTTAAGGAAGATGTGCTACCAGAGGAAGAACACATGCTTTAAGAAGGACATTCTAACTTTCAGAAACCACAACTGCTTTGATAAAGTCTCAACATATTCCATATATTGTATCAAAAGACTGATGGATTAGAAAAAGAGAAGCCTATGCCTTATGACACATTTTCAATGATCCAATGGTATTTTTAGGGGGGCTGAGATTGCAGGATGCCCGCTGGCATTGTCCTAATCAGACTTCTTGTTTGTTTCTTTTATTGACAGTGATACCAAAAATGCTGGGAAATAAAACTCTCTAAGACTCCTTTTGGAGATTTAGAAAGCAAGCATCCTTTATCAGGCCTGGGCAACACTGCAGGAGTGATCTCCATCCATCCTGTGCAATGAGACAAGAGCTGGTTACAGAATATATTTCCCATTTACATGCATATGGATACATTTTCCCAGAAATCTTATGCATATTCTATTACTTTCCAAGGCCTAATTTTAATGTTATGAAATTTTGCAACAACCAGAACTCTTGCTAATTTGGAGCTGGCTCCAGCTCTTTTCTTGGCTTTAAGACAGATGAAAAGTCCAAACAGAGGTGATTCCAAAAGAAGAGACAACGGCTCTGCACAGATCACACTTCACGAAGGTGTTATTTTCAAAGAAAGGACAGTGTCTGAAAAACACTTTGACAGAGAAAGAAAATATGCTTAAAGAGGGACATCCCAACTTTCAAAAAGCACAACTGCTTAGACGAAGCTGCACTTTCGCTTAAACCAAAACATTCCACTTTGTGAAGTCTCGACATAGTCCACAAACTGTGCCAACAGAGTGATTATAAAGAGGACCCCACGCCTTATGACGCAGTGTGGATGATGCAATGGTTGGGGGGGGCCTCAGGCTGCCCTCTGTCACACCCCGGGATGCGGCGGGGGGGTCAGATCCGCCGCCCGCAGCCGCCGCGGTGCCGCCCCCCCCCCGGCCCGGCCGTACCTGGCGAAGCAGCCGTCGCAGTGCGCGCCGCGCTCGCTGGCGGTCAGCACGGCGGCGTAGGGCGGGCAGCTGAACAGCAGCTCCCCCAGGGCGAATCGCCGCCGAGCGCGCAGCCCACGGCCCTTCCCGGCGCTAGAGAACCTTTCCAGCCCGGCCGGAGGCTGCGGCTCCCCTTCCGAGCGCATCCTGGCAAGGGAAGGGGGCTCCGAGGTCAGCGGCTCCGCTGGGATTCCCTCCCGGCCGCGTCCCAACGTGCTGCGCCCGCCCCTCCCGCCGCGAGTGCGGGGAGCGCCCCGCCGGCACCGCGCAGCCGCCGCGGAGGGAGGGAGCCAGGGCGGCTGCGCGTCCCGGGGCCTCTGTTCCTGATGCTCGGAGGGGCTGGAGATCGTGGTTCCCGGCTGAGCTCGTCTTAGAATCATAGACTCACTCGGCTGGAAAAGACCTCTTGGATCATCGAGTCCAACCATTCCTATCTGCCACTAAACCGTGTCCCTGAGCATCTCCTCTACCCTTCTTTTAAACACCTCCAGGGATGGTGACTCCACCACCTCCCTAGGCTCCAGTGCCAGATGAACCTTTCTGTGAAAAACTTCTTCCTGATGTCCAGCCTGAACCTCCCCTGGCGCAACCTGAGGCCATTCCTCCTTGTCCTGTCCCCTGTCACTTGGGAGAAGAGGCCAGCATCCACCTCTCTACAACCTCCTTTTAGGTAGTTGTAGAGAGGTCTCCCCTCATCCTCCTCCAGGCTAAACAACCCCAGTTCCCTCAGCCACTCCTCATAAGACTTGTTCTCCAGCCCCCTCACCAGCTTCGTTGCTCTTCTCTGGACACGCTCCAGAGCCTCAACATCCTTCTTGTGGTGAGGGGCCCAGAACTGAACACAGTACTCAAGGTGCAGTCTCACCAGTGCCGAGTACAGGAGCAGAATAACCTCCTCGGACCTGCTGGCCACACCGTTTTTGATACAAGCCAAGATGTCATTGGCCTTCTTGGCCACCTGGGCACACTGCTGGCTCACGTTCAGTCCGCTGGCAATCAACACACCCAGGTCCTTCTCCTCCAGGCAGCTTTCAAGCCACTCTTCCCGTAATCTGTAGCCTTGTATAGGGTTGTTGTGCCCCAAGTGCAGGACCCTTGGCCTTGTTAAACCTCATGCCATTGGTCTCAGCCCATTGACCCATCCTGTTCAGATCCCTCTGCAGAGCCTCCCTACCCTCAAGCAGATCGACACTTCCTCCCAGCTTAGTGTCATCTGCAAACTTGCCAATTCCTTCATCTAGGTCATTGATAAAGATACTGATAAAGATATTTCTTCCCGGTGCCCAACTGAGCTCATATTCCTGTTGCCCGCCTGGAAAAGTGGCGGTGTCTCCCTGCACCCTGGCTCCAAACTGCATCCCCGCATCCCGGGTTGGCAGCAGGAACGGGGCTGCCCAGGCAAAGCTCTCATACCAAAAATGCCGGCAAATAAAACTCTCTACAACTCATTTTGGGGTTTTAGAAAGCGAGCGTCCTTTATCAGGCCTGAGCAACACGAGGGACCAATCTCCATCAATGATGTGCAGAGAGACAAGAGCTGTTTACAGAATATTTTTCCAATTACACGCATATGGATACATTTTCTAAGAAGTCTTATCCATGTTCTGTTACTGTCCAAGGTCTAATTTTAATATTATTATGAAACTTTGCAACAATTGGAACTCTTGCTAATTTGGAGCTGGCTCCAGCTCTCTGCCTGACCTCGCCTCTAAGATATGAGGAAACACCAAACAGAGATCATCACAGAAGAAGAGATGTCTGCTGAGCACAGATCATACTTCACACAAAGTGTTATCATCTTCAAAGGATAAGGTGTCTGGAAAAACACTGCCTAAAGGAAAACGTGCTACCAGAGGAAGAAAACATGCTATCAGAGGAACATTTCATCTTAATTTTAAGGAACACAATTACTTACATGATTACTTAGATTACTTAACTCTACTTTAGCTTAAATAAACATATTCCGCTTTTTCTAATAGTAACTGCTTCTTTTATCGGCTCCATTCACAGGTAGAGTAGAAGCCTCCCTGAGACTGGTCTCCACCAGCAGTGAGGGCCCCAGGGAACTCCCCACCAGCCTCACAGCCCCTCTCCAGGGTCACAACAAAGCCTCCCAAGACAAAGCATTTCAGTCATGGGGCTTTTTGCCGTTCAGGAGTTTCAGGTGTTATGGCCCAGTCTGTAACTGGGGCAGCACTTGGCTCATGGGGTCATTCAGGTTTCATAGAATCATAGGTTTGGTTTCATAGAATCATAGGTTTGGGTTAGAATGAGCCTTAAAGATTATCCACTTCCAACCCCCTGCCACGGGCAGGGATACCTCCAGGCTGCCCAAAGCCCCATCCAACCTGGCCTTGAACATTTCCAGGGAGAGGGCACCCACAACTTTCCTGGGCAACCTGTTCTAGTGAAAATCCAAACGCAATCCAACAGCTACAGCTTTATGCCTAAGTATTTTGCATTTAATGACTGGTTGTACAACACCTTGATACAACACTAAGAGAAAATACCTTTCAGAAATATGAGTAAAATGTTGGAGTGAGTGAGAATATTTTTGGTGCCACCTGTAGTTCATGAGCAGTGTAGATTGATGTGAGCATCCAGAGGCTGTGACCTTTGCTATTAGTATCTATATTTAATGTTAAATTATTTGTGTGGTAAATCATTGGTAAGGTCCTTTTTGACTGAGCACACTGGTTGAACTTGAGGCTCAAAATTTCAGCAAGGAAGTAAATCATTAGAATGGAAAGAAAAGAAATACGTTGAAGAAGCACACTTGAGATAAGAAATTAGCTTGCAAAAGTGCTATGAGGATGTCACTAAATAAAAGTAAAATAAAATAAAAACTGATGTAGTAGGATCAAGGTGAAAGGGCTAGATTTTATCTTCTTAACAGTGCAGTGTGTGATGGAGCTCTTTATTTTGCTAAAGATATTTGTTTTGCTGAGCTGAGAATCTAATCCTAAATTAAAACAGCAGCAGTAGTCTCCAGCTATTCCGTATTAATATTCCAACCTAGTCTGTTTCTCTGGATAACTTTAACTAAGTAAAAGTAGAAATGCTAAGATAATAGTGGAGAAAATAAGCATGCAAAATTTAATTAGCAAAAAATGTAACACATGCCGTACCACCTCATGGCAGACACAGAGTGACAGTCACAATAGGGGAGAAAAGCAACGCTGAGGTGTGAGGCACTTTCCCCAGCATCACAGATGTCCAGCAGGCTGGGTGCTGCTGGTCCTCCTCCGCTCTCGTTACCCGGATAAGCTCCGTTGGGGCTGACTCAGCACACCATCTGAACTACAGCATGGGTGTGTCTGCAGCTGCCCTATCTCCTTACATTTTCCATTTTCAACTCCCCAGCTGTGTTAGCGCTATTATTTATGGGGCCACGCCGAGAATTGGAATTTGGAAGTACTCTAGTGTAAAGGCAATGACACAATCTCCTCAAACCCCAGTCTCTTCCTATTTGAAGCTGGATCCCTTGCCCTCTACAGCAGGGTCGCACAGAATTGGAGATGGACAAACAAAGCCATGTGCTAGAAATGGGTCCATCGACAGTCCCAGGAACGACTTGGGCATGAATCAGGTTCCATGTCTGAGGCCGTAGGAGGCAAGTGCAGAGGTTGTGGGGGTCCCCCACGGAGGCCAGAAAAGGAAAATACGGTCTGTTCGTGCCCTCAGTCCTCTAAGAATAAACTATTCCATATAACTAGAGCATTTTATATCCAGTTGCATATCTTTAACGTTTTCATCAATTGTAACATGATGACACTATTTGAGCCACTGCAAAAAGAATGTGTCTTTCTGGACTGGCGTTATTTGAATTAGTTTAAAACTCACCTTTTTACAAGGAAAGAGTGAGCAATGGCAGTAAGCTCAGTCACTGAAAAATATGCCACTGAGCTAAATGTTAATTGTGACCCACTGCAGATCTATGGCCAGCAGGGATGGAATTAGTGTATCCAGTTAGAATAATAAAAGTACTGTCTAATTGACTAACTAACTACTGCATCTTGCACACAAGGACTGCCATTTACTCTTTGTATCCCAGTTCAGTGTAGATTGTGGATGTCTAGCTCAAAGGTCTGGACTCTTAATTATATGCATTTCTACAACTAAGTATATTTTAAAACAGTAATCGATAATGTATTCACTTTATGAATGAATTAGCATTAACTAGGAAACTGCCCTTACATTCAATCCAGTTTAATTAATTGATGGGTCAATGCTAGATAGAGAAATGGAGTCATAGCTCATAAGCACACCTCTGACTTCCTACACTGCACAAGCTATTGACTTCCTTGAACTAATTTCTGCTCAAAGTAGAGCAAAACTTTTAGGAAACAGCCGATCTTGATTTTAAAATATCCTTAATAAGAAGTTTTACTGAAACACTACCAAACATGTATGCCTAGTTTCTACCCTTAATATAGCCAGTTGCATTTTCAGTTCCTGGATCTCATTATAACATTATAAACTATTTGAAAACTTCTAAGTTTTTTCCTCTCTACATTAGTACTTGTAGACATTAGTAAAATGAAACTATCCTGTCTATGCTGCTGAAATCAGAAACCATAGCGTTACATCCTCCAGTAGCGAAATCCTGGTCACATTGAAGTCAATGACAAATTCCTATGTTTTTTGATGAAGTTAGAATTTAATTTCTGCCTCAGATGAACTTGTGTCCAAATAAAAGAGGTAAAACAACTCATGTGAGTTATAAGATTACTTCTAAAGGACACCTTGTTTCTCTAAGATCATGTGGGTTCACCAAGGAGAAGGGTGTGAGGAGGCTTCTTTTTGGGGGAATCAGCTAGGACGATGGCAAACACTCCTGTTCCACATTATTACTCTTGTTGAACAGCTGACAATTTGACTGTGCCTCAGGTAATGAGGAAAATTTTGAACTCCAATATCTCTCTTTTTTTAATAAACAGTCATTTAGTTTTAAAACCACAAATAATAATTAACTAAATAGGCATTATTCCACCTGAAAAATGTTGATTTCCAAGAGATAATGTGTGAATGTATTCACAAGAGTGAAATTCAGCACCAGCCTGCAGCCTCATTCAAACCCTCCAGGAGAAATTCAGCCAGCTGCCTCCATAGCTTTTAGCTCACTTTGGATGCGTTCAAGAAATGAAACTGGTTTGATAAGTTATTAATGAAAACAGTTTTGTAACTACTTCGCCTGTATAGTTACCTCTCCCCCTTTGTCTATATTTGTACAAAACCTGTAAATAAAACATACTGTTTTGGCTCTCCCTATTTTATATGGTTTTGTTCTGCGTTCATTAGACGATCTGAACATGGGTTTTTATGAATCAGTATGAAAGCCTAAATAAATACTGTTTATCGCAAAACACAGAGTAGTTAATCAATTTATGAAGATTCTCATGGCTTTCACCATATAAATATGCATGCAATTGCTGAATAAATAGTCAACACCAGGGAGTTTCAACAACTAGAAAAAGACTGGAGTGCTTTCACTCCCTACTGCTTCTAAGACAAGCAGAGAAATTTGTACCCCGCAGGATGTGTTGAAGACCTGGCAGGACTGGGTGGTAAAGTGACACTTTGCTGTATTATACCTTACATCTGCAGCAACTTGTACTCCTCATCTCCTCTGTCTTTTTTAAACTTCTGTTACATCTGTTTTAAATATGAAAGATGATGGCTCATGAAAGGATGTGAAGTAGGGTGCAGGCTTAAGAAAGTCACAGAACAAAGTGTTGTGCCTGCTCTTTAAATTTCTTAAAGTTAAGGCATCTTTAGAAGCAGAGCTGTTCACCTTCACTCATAACCTTGCAGCCACTCTACGGAAAACTGTGCATGTTTGTGTTTGACAGGAAAAGATCCATCCCTGTTAAGTCACTTTTAGTTAGGCTTAATCACTTAATCTTCCAGAAATGGTACCGCTGAGCAACAGACTCTACTCTCCAGGAACGGCTGTGCGCCCTCTGCCCAGAACTGTCTTTCTGTGTTATGTGTCACTGCAGACTTTAGTCAGAAAGGTTCTGAACTTAGAAAGGGAGTGGGGAGCCACTCGCTAAGACACAAGGCCCCGAGCACACTGCTGTGTGAGCTAGGAATAAACAATAAAATCAGCTACAGGGTAGGTACAAGGAATGATCATAGGCCAGCAGCCTGTGGGGAGAGAAAGGACAAAGGAAACTGTATATAACCTTTTCTATATTTAATGTAATTATTTCCAGAGAGATCTGCTTCACTAATCTTTTCTTTTTTTAACTTTTTTAATTTTTTTTTCCCCCAAACTATTGGTATCATAAGCTGCTTTCAGCTGGCCAGTGCAGGTACAGGATAGCTGGGGCAGCTGGAAGCACATACGGCACTGTGGTCTAAGTAACAAAAAACTCAGTGTAAGCTGTTTTAATAGGCTTTGTAGCAGATTTCATGGCTCACCCTAAACTCTGTCCTGCTGTAGCTAGGCAGCTGCTTCTGGCAATTTATGGGTAGCTTGAGTTCAGAGATTTGCAACTTTTCAGCAAGTGAGTGCAAGTCTATATTATTCTTTGTGAACCAGTGATTAAGTGTGAAGGTAAAAACTCAGCAGGAGCTGGGAAGTGCTGCATTTCAAAGAGGAAAAGTGCAGTTAATCACTTTTAGGAAATAACCTGCAACGTGAGAGTTCAGGGATAACAATGACTTCGGAATTCAGTAGGGGCTGCAAGCATAGCATGTCACTGGTGCATCTCTCAGGCTGGTGTGCTCCCAGCTCCCAGCCCTGGAGGGGCCTGGGTTTGACATTCAAAATCTGTCCCTGTGTTATCTTCCACATCTGTGCCATGGGTTGTTGACATGTTGACAGTATTGACATTGCCCAGTACTGATACACAGACAAAAATGCTTTAGACATGCCCTGGCTCTATTGGCAGTCAGGCTGCTCCCGACTAAAGAGGACTAGTGGAAACAGAGAAGTCAGGCAACCCGTAGAGATGTCTGTCTCTTCTCTTTAGAGACATTTGTGATAGTGAAATACTCAGAGATCTAGATGGTTCCTATTTTTTTTATGAAAGGAAGAAACTCTTCACCGCCCTCATCCATCGTCCAACAACGTTATAAATATTAACATCCCTACTGCAAGTCTTTAAAGGAGAAAGTGCAGATCTGGAAGAAGTAGAGACTCAAGATTCTGCCCAATGTATGGAAGTGATTTGCCTGGGTTAAATATATTTTAATCCACTCATTTGAAGTTTACAAGCATTTTTAGTATGTCATTACAGAATGCCTGTACGCAAATTTCCAAAGACAAAAAGTGACAGCAGCACAAATGTGGTTTCAGGAACATACCATCATGACAGAACTGGATGACTGTGGGGAACAGGCAAGGGCAGCTGTTAGGTGTGAATGTGACACTCAACACTCAGATGCTTGCAGTTCACAATTTGCTTTTATCAGAATCAGCAACCTCACAACTGCCATTCTCTGTTAACTCCAGCCTGCCCCTGGCAGACCTGCATTAACCTTTGCTTATGGAGTCACGGCAGGACTCAAGCAAATAAAAAAATACAATATGTCAGATTCTCCACTGGTGTAAATCAGCATCTCTCCACTGACTTTGAAGGAGCAGCAGCTGCTCGCTCAAGCTGAGGATCTTACCCGGTGCTACTATAGCATCATTAAGTTGTCACATTCTTCCCCTGCCTCTCTTTTTGTCATCTAGCTGCAACTTTTCTCCGTTGAAGACTAGAGAAGGGTCTTTGATCCTCTGATAACTCCTTGAGGCTCCCTAAGATAATTGGCCAGGACATTTCCTGAGTTATCCAGGGTCATTTTATTTGCCCTTTTGCTTGGAGAGGGATTACAGGCAAGAGAAAAGTCTTGGAGCCTTCACAGATGCAGACGACCTGCATGAGTGCTGCTGTGTATAGTAGGTCAGGCACCCCTCCTGACATGAGGGACACCCCATAGCCACCGGGTTGTGCTTAACCTGTCCTGCTACTGATGTGGAAACAGAAAACATACAGGGTTACCTGGGCCCTAAGACTGTGTACCTCTTTTGTCCTTGGGAAAGGAAAGTGGGTGAGATGCTTTTCTACTGATGGAGGTATTTACATGTTGTAATCAAACAACCTCTCCATATTCTCCAAAGTTCTCATGGTAAGGGGTTTTCTTCAGTTCTAACAATGATTTTTGCAGCTATTTCCAAACCTCTAATTTATTTCAGCTGCATCAAACATATTATCACTGCAACTGTGTGGCATTTCAGTAGCCACACAAATGCTGCATAAAGATGTTATATCAGATCCTTATACATATCAGTTGCTTTTCTATTTATATGTGTGAAGATTGCATTAACAGTACAATCAACAGCAATTTATATTTAACTCAGCAATAAAAAACTTCGTGCCAGGCCTAAGACTGAACTCTTTCCATCCTTGCTGAAAATATTATTCAGTGAAGAATTCCCAGTGATAACTCGTTTTTGAGATTTTCTGCTTAATAAGACTGCTGTTCTGCTAGTGGATATTTCACCAAGAGTACAAAATATTATTTTTTTAATCAGAATGTTTGCAAAATTAAATCAAATACCTTACAAATGTCTCATTATATTGCATTGAAGCAGTTACCTTTTCAACCAAATTTGTAATCTAATCAGGTTTGTCTGACAAGACCTATTTTCCATAAGACCATTCTGACTGGCATTAATTACTTCCTGTCCTTTCATTCTTTATCAGTTGAATCCCATATTCTGTGATTTTGCTCCCCCTTCACCTCCTCTCCAGTTTGATGTTAGGTTAGCTGGCTTATGTTTACCAAGGTCACCATATTCGTCCTTGCTGAATAGCAGCAAAATATCAGTCTTCTTGCAGTCTTCTGGAGTCTCTATATTATTTCAAGACCCATTAAAAATTAACATGTTGAAGGAAGAATCTCTTCCACTAACTATTTGAAACTCCTCAGGTGCAGGGTATCGGGGCCTGATGAATTACAGGTTTTTATCACAAGTGGGTGTTTAACATCCTATTTGGTTACTAATGGACTGAAAAAAAAAGCTTCAGCTGCCTCATATGATACTGATATCATCCTCCTTTTTCCAAACTGAGGAGAGACATATTTATTGAATTTCTTCAATCTTAGTTATTGTACCACCTTTATCTGATAACTGGATGATTCAATTGTGGGGATTTCTTCAGTGTACAATGTACTACAAATACTCTTTTCTTCTTTTTTGTTTTACCCTGCTGGATATGCAGATATCTTAAGTTTTGGTTTTCTGCATCATAATTCCCCTCTTTCTTCCTTTTGCTGGGGGCCACTATTCCTTCTTCTAATCTCTGCATCCTACAAAATGAAGTAATAGCCGGAAGGAGAAGGGAAAGCAATGCGTTCATTCTTCTGCTGTGTTCAGGTGTCTCTTTGATTCTAACTAACATTGTTATTACTGCCTATCCCAGTTTAACTTTGTGAATGAGTTGGCTGCATCCAGTGCTCTAAAGAGCATTGAGTGGATGGATTCTGGAAACTGAAGATAACAGTTTCCTCTTACACCCCTTTCTGGTCATCCCTTTTGACCGAGGGGCCCATCTTTTTGCAGGTTAATTCGTATCCACATAGTTGGTTGTTCCTCTGCGGCCACTTCTTCTGCTTTTCCTTCTCTGACTATTTTTCCACATGGATGGAAGCTGAGAATACAGGGACTTTTACTGAGACAAAAGCCACTATCCATCATCAGATGACAAGTACTTTTACTTCTTGAAAGATGAATTCTGTTCCAGCACAGTACTGACTATTTGAAAGCAGCCTCACTCTGAGAGGCATCACACTAGCAGCAGCTAGAAAGCCTCCACACGTGTTTTTACAGAAATTCAGTGCTCTCCCAGTTTTGCATTTGGTACCAGCAAGAGCTGAAGGTATGGAGTGCATTTGAAAATTAAGCCAAATTTAGAGCATTTGTATTACAGTAAATAACATAGGGAATTCTCACTCCTTGCAAGAATATTTTTGGTGGTTTTGCTTGTTTGGGATCCTTCTTTGCTTAGCAGGGAAGAAGACTGTAGTCAAAGCCTGGGAGTTTTGGCTTTGAGTGGATGTAGACTTGGGCCCCTTTGAGATTAATAGGAAGGTAGTTATCAGGTGGGGTATTACTGCGTTACATTTACATTTAGAAAAATAGTTATTTAAAAAGAAGTTGCACCTCAACCATGTGCTTGGGAGCTAAAATGTCCTTGGGAGGTATGCTGTCAGCTGCTGTCTGAGTCTTCACTGCTGCTAGGGCAGGACCTGGGAGCAGACCCGGGACCTGATGGGCTTGGTCCAGCTCCTGTCCACACTGCCAGCATCTAAAGCTGTGTCCCCTGGGCTGTCACTTTAACAGACTCACTTTTGGGCCCGGGGTGATGAGCCTTTGGCCTGAGGAGAGCACTCTTAATTTGTGGTATTTGTTCAATGGATATGAAATAACTTGGCCCCTAGTGCAGCCCCTTTGGTGCCAGTTGCACTGAACAGAATGCTGCGATCCCAAGGGTACAGCACAGGGCAATACTTGGAAGGCTTGAACCTCATGAGGATGGAGGAGGGAGGTATCACAATGCAGTTGTGTCTGTACTGCCTTTGGGAATGCTTTCTAGAGCAAACTGCCTGCCAAACTGCCACAGTACTGTTTTGGGATGTACTTGGTGCAATCCAGGACAGAGCCAGAGAATAAACTATTGGTGTGAATGAATCAGGGGTCTAAGTTATTTAGCACTGTGGAGATTTAAATTGTAAATCTGTTTTTATATTCAGAATAAGTACATTTTGGATAAATGTTTGCTGCTTGTTTGCCCTTTATCAGTGCTGATTAGCTTTCAGAGTTAAGAGAATGGCAATAACAGTAGTGGTGATAAAACTAGGGGAACTTTTACCTCCAAGCAGTGACAGTCCTGCTGACCTACGTTGCTGGGAAGCCTGTGAATGTGGTGAAAAAGAGGAGGTTACATGGCAGTGCAAGTTGTCAGACTCCATACACGTAGTTGGGGCATGTGGACTGCAGAGAGTATATGGACCATAGGGCCCAGGCATGTAGAGGGGCCGCTATAATAGATATGATTGACTAGATGGAAAAGCAAATTAAGATAAGAATTCGGAAAATCCTAGTACATAAAAGAAAACCAGGCTATTCAGCAACAGATCTGAGTCATATAGCTGCATTTAGATCCACTCAGGAATTTGGTGCAAATATGAAATATATTGCTTTGATTTCTCTTAATCTGTCTCATGAAAATAATAAAATTAAAACCAGGAGTGCACAGACAGATATATCAACCATAAACTCTGTCCCAGATAATGACTGTATTAACAGAAAGTCAGGATCTCTCCAAACACTAGGAAACTAGAAACAGAAATCAGCATCCTCAAAGATTAATATGGTACTTTTCCTGCAGTGCTTGAAGAGGAGCAGGCATGTCTACAGTTCAAGAAATATTTTAAAAGATCGAAGGAAAGACAGAGAGCAGGAGATGTATTAGGATTATGGTATTAACAGTTGAAAATTATGTTCAGCTGGACCTATACTATCAATTTCAAGAAATGCAGTCATGGCACAAATGAGACACTGCTACTCAAAACAGTCTGACAAACAGTGCTGAAATCACAGCTCATGAATTCCAAGCATCTTCAAAAAAATCTACAGAGACAAAACTTCCTTAAAGAAAGAAAATGAGTCAACACAGAGCTGCTTCTCAAGGGAGTTACATAAAAAATAGAAAGTAAATACTCAAACATATGCAGAAACTCAATGAATTGGAACAATCATGACAAAAGTAAAGCAAGGTATTGTAGTCTCAAGAATGAAATAAAAATTTGATAATGAAACTAAGTGGATGCATTATCCACATAAACACTTTGAGAGTTTGAACTTATCCCTTTATATGACATCTGATGATGCTTTGGGTGGTATTGAATTGTGATTCATATATTCAGAGATCTTTTTACACCATCAAAGGCATCCTCATGAGCTAAATAAACTCTTATTGAGTTCAAAACTGACACATAGTTGCTTAATGAATCAAGCCAGTCAACTCAAGGAGGATTGCTGTAACTTGTTTTTTTCCTACGAGTCATTTTAAAAGACATTTTGTCTTCAATAAATCTTTCTGGGGCCTCTTCTCTTCACGCTATAAAAACTGGCATGTGTAATCCTTGAGTCAAGAATCAATGACTAAAAACATTTGTCTCAAATTGATAAGCTAAAGCCTGCCACTTTGCTTTATGCTTCCATTTCCTGCCTCTTTAAGATTAAAACATGGTTACTCTGTGAAATTCATAGAAAAGGAAAAAAAAAGTAGACCATGAGAGACCTTCACTGGTTCAATTACTTTAACTTTCAGTCTGCTATACATTTCTTATAATAGTCAACATTTGTCTTCATAGATGTCAAAATTGCTATTCTGATCACTACCTCCTTCTGTAAATGCAAAAACCAAGTAATGAAAGCTATTTTTTAGACAGAGTTTCTTTTTTTCACTGCAATTTGTTTTGCTCGTAATAAGATCATATGGGATTTCTTGCAGCCCTCTTCCCTCAGAGCAACATATGTGAAGAAAATTTCGTGTTTGAAGCCATGATCATCACAAACAGGGACTAGCAGATCCAGTGTTGTTATAACGTAGTTAACTAGGTGAACTTTAAAATGAAAAAAATCTATTTGAATTACTGCCATTTTTCCAGTCTGTTTTAAATTATTTTGGCCTCTGATTATTAGCAAAAAGAATAGTCCATCTATCTATCCGTGGTTGATTAGCCCCTTCTAGATTTAAAGGTATGAAGTAATATTAATCTTCTATTTCAGCTTTCCCCATCAAGCCCTGGGATCAGGAAAAGGCAGACATGGGGTTGTGCACAGTTCTGCTATCTGAGCCCCTGTTGAGATAAGTTAGATGTGGTGGGTAAGAGCAAATTGCGAACATTTTGACTGATAGGAGAGGAATAAAGAAGAGACAACAGAAATATCTTAAAATCTGATTAGTCAGCATTGAAATGCCTGCTGTCTTTTTGTACGTTGACAAATATTAAGCAGTCCATTTTCATGGAATTGCTTGAATCAACACCTAATACAACTGCTGCTGTATTCCAGGAGGAGATATGTAAGAATTATATCGGAATTGTAGGATTACGATGTGCCAAACACTTCCTGAAGATGTTTTTATTTATCTAAGGGGATAAATTAACCCTTGCACAACTTCATCTTACAACACAATGTCCTGAGAGGACAGTCACAAATAAAGGTTTCTGTAAATGTTAGTAGTTTGGGCTTTGTTTCAAAATTAGTATAAATCAAGGTTGAAAGCTTACTTTTTCACCTTTTAGGACCTAATGTTTTTTCATTGTCCTAATCCGGATGAGAATGCAGCTGCTATTTATATTTGTCTGGTTTTGACAGTTTGCTTACTAGTTTATTTAACTTACTAGCCAAAACATGGAGTTGTAAGAAGTATATTTTGTAATGTATATCTCTATACACATTTTATTATACCTAAAGGGAAATGGAGAGAGAAGGAAAGGGCCTGCTGTATGATAGGACTTTTATGAAAATTTCTAGATAACATAATTGGAATAGAAACAAGGGGGTCGTATAGAAATGTAACAGAACATGGCAGAAATTACTCTAAAACCTATGGAGCACTCCATCTTTTATATGAACTTTTTTGAGCCATTGTATAGAATTTAATAGCAGAGGTATCTGAGCTATAGGATGGTACCAAAAAAAAAAAAAAAAAAAAAGCTGCAGAAAGCTTATAATTTTGTGTTAAATTCCACAGGAGTTTTCCATAAGGTCTGAGCTGTTTCTGAGGTGTATCCTGTGCGTGTTTCTTCTCTACTCCTGTGGTGAACTGAACTTTGGTTTTAGTCTGCAGCACATTCTGAATACAGGAGTAGCCTTTTGTGGGTAAAAAAAGAAGATAGTTCTCTGTCTCATTAATCTGCAGATTCATGTGGAAGTCTATGGTGTCTTAAACTTCATTGGGAGGTCACCATCCACCTGCATGAGCCATTGTGTTTGAGTTTTAAATGGGGATGTACAATAGGCACTGTACCGTCTGGTGTAAAATGTACACAGAAAATCACATACCACTTCCATCAGCAACTGAGGTTTTGTGTTTTTTCAATGGACTGAAGGCCCTTTTTTAGTTCATCAGGGAACTAAGGAAGTGTACATAAAGGACTGCCTAGCAGTGTCCTTTCCTGACTTGGTAGAAATGAGAGAAACTACATTTTGGTTTTGTCGGTGATGTCTGAGGCAGGTAGATTATATAGGAAGAACAAACACAAGATTAGCTGTACTTTAAAAGTACTACTTTTAGAAAGGTAACTAGTTCAGATATTGAAACTTCTCAAATGTTGCTACTACAAGATTAAAAACAGAGTTTGGGAAGATTGCTGCTGAAGCCAATAAAACAGAAGTTAGAAATGACAAAAGGGTCTAAGCTCCTCAAAATTTAGTAAGGAGAAAAAAATGCTGAAAGAGTAATAAACTACAACCAGATCAACAGGTCCATCCATGTGAGAAAACAAACATTTAGCAGAAGGGCCTCTGAAACTTCTGAAGAAGAGAAGATTGATAGGAAAGCATTTTTATGAGAAATAAAATGTGCCTTCCTGTTAGGGAGGAAGGGAGTTGCAGGGTGCTTGAGAAATGGAAAAAAAAAAGTGCCATTAAACCCTGATATGAATAAAGATCAGGTGAGAGAGGATGTCACCCTGTGGCCTTTGGAACTGTATTTCTGCTGCCTCCTGAAATTATGTTTTCCTGAAACAAAGGAACAGTGTTATGGAAAAGTGGGTGCCAGGTACTTTAGGAAAATGGGACACAGTGAAGCGGATAAAAGAGACAAAGACAATGGCAATCATATGCAATAAACTGAAGGCAGCTGAGGTCTGAGACAAAGGTGAATATTCTGAGCCAGCAAGATGACTGAAGCAGGGGAAGGAAGGAGGGAAAGGTGATTCACAATAACATTTGAAAGACATTGGCTTGAATATTTATCAGTGTCACAGCAAACTTAGCTTGGCAGCCTTGGTGGCTGACTGTTCTTTTAGCATTTTCCCACATTCAAGATTACAAACAGGAACGTGGTTTGAAGAACAACTCTTGACGTGACTCGAACTCTACAGTGCTTTGGCTCACATGCCATTTATATCATTGGCATTCAGTTTTATAGATTTTCTGTAGACCATAGTTAAGGTACTTCCTTGTATCAATATCTAATGGATTGGATTCACTGTATGAAATGTGGACTATTGTATATTCACAGAGATGTGGAGGCAGTACGCTACCATCATGCTGGACATGCAGAAAATTCTGCACAGCTGCATCAAGTACCTCACTTGCTACACATTCGTTCAAATTACAATGTAGGTCTTTTGCCCTGGTCAATGATTCTGGTACATCTTTACTTTAGAAATAGCTAAAATAACCCTGAAGTGATTAATCCACCTGATCGATGATGAATACAAAAGTACTTAATTTTTGTCCTTTTTTTTGGCTGATAGTGAACGTCTAATTTATACTGCGCTTGTAAGAGCTCTTTCTGCACATAAGTAATGGCATTCTGAAGTGACTGGTTCCCAAAGGTTAAGATGCAGGTACCAGTAATTATCTTAGATAAGTGCCCAATCAAAAAAATTCAGTTATTCTCAGTGCTGTATCCCAACTTTTCCAAAGTTAAAACTGCAGCCCAATTCTTATCTATGGGTAAGGACAGAGCAAGTGTCATGCTATAAAAAGACATGGAAAGGACCGTGTCTGCTCTCGGTGACATTGGGAAAAGTAGAGTTAACTCCAGATGTCATACTGCTGTAACCAAGAACTGAATTTGGCTATTCGTCTTGAATCAATGCTGTCAATAAAAGTCTGCCAAAAATAACCAACTGGTAAATATTAATTTAAACAGAAAAATTGGAAATCAGTTTCACACTGAGTTGCAACATGGGGCTACTGCATGCTGGCAGTAAGAGGATAATGACATGAAGTGCCAAAAAAATACCTGGAAAGCATTACTTCTGTGTGACGTCCAATAAAGATGCTGCACACACCCCTATATTTTTCAGCAATTAGATGTCTGCAAATGAAAGTGGTCTCTTTCCCCAATTCCCTGTCTGCAACGGCCAAAAGACGGCCCAGCAGTGCTGTAATAGAAGTTTTTCAGGGTGGCCCCTCTGCACAACAGCTGTTTCGCAGTCTGATAGTACTGTCTCCAACCAGCTGCTTCAGTTTGCTCCTGGCTGTCACTGCTATAGGTTAATAGGAACAGAGGCAAGAGAAGGGCCTAGGCCAGCATAAAGCAGAAATAACAAAATTTTCTGCCAAAAGGGAGTGTGGGATAAGAACTTTAATGGGCAAACAAACAAAGAATCAGACTGAAGCCTGAGGCGCTTCAGTGTGTTGGCAACAGACAAGCAGTCCTGGAACAAGTACAGCCCAGAGTCTCAATTTGAAATGACTGTGTAGCCTCTGTGCCAAAAAAGTTTGGCTCTGTGTATACATGTGTGCATGTATATCTATATCCCCATACCAAATATGTAGTTGTGATAATCATGTAGTAAATTACAGAGCCATATGATAAACTGCATGTGCCTTTGACCACCTCACCTGCCCCCTGCCAGCTAATCCATCTCCATTTGGATTTACTCTGTCATTCCAAATGGAGGCTTTAATCCTGCAAACACTTATGTGTTTGCTTAACTTTAAGCACTTGAACAGTCCAGTTGAAAACAGGTTTGGCTGTGTGTAATTCCAGTATCATCTCTAGATGCAATCATAGTTCTGTCTTTTACATTCAATGGAAGCTGCTTGGGCTTGTGATTTCTTTTAGCTGATAGGACAACACCTCTAGCACTGGTGCTGAATGCTGTTTTTAGTGTATGCCATGGATAAATCCATTTTATTCCAACTGGCTTCAATATTGTTACACCAATTTACACCAACTGAGAATCTGCCCTGTTGAGAAAGAAAAGTCATCAGGATTACTAGACCTTAATTTACAAACATTAGGTGTTTCTCAGTCTGAGCATAAAATAAGAGCAGGGTGCAAGTACCAGATTTCTAATTCCACAGGATGGGAGTACAGGCTGATGGTGTTGTTCTACTGCGAGATCCATGCAGCCAACCTCGTTTCATGAACGTTAAGGAAGTCTTGCAGAGCTTCCATCACCTGTTCTTTTGCGGCTTCAGCTCCAGATTTTCTCCTGCAACCTTCCATAAACTGTGCAGAAAACAAAGAGAAAGGCAGGAGAAGTAGTATAATTGTATACTGCAAAATAGCATTCATAAGTCACACAAACACTAAAGCCTACGTATAATGAATCTGTCCTTTAGGGACAGTCCTTTCGGTGTCATTGTCTGGTACTTATGTTGTTGTTCATCTAGCTAATTACTGCTTTGAAAGGTATAGTCCTGCTGTCATGCCTAGATTAGCAGCAAGTGTTTGGCCAGCTACTTTCTTGTCACAGTTGATAATTATTTAATGAGTTCTGTTCTTCCCTAGGAAAGCAAGATTGGGATAGAATTGGACTTATTTTATCACAGTAGCATTGCTGTGCCTGTTGGCAGGTTTGACAGTGACAGTGCTGGATTTCAGTAAGACAGAAGAAGAAGATTTCCATAAGCAGTTCCTGAATCAGTTGGAAGCAACGGGAAAATTAATAGTAATGAGTGAATCTCAATAGATACTGACTCATTACTATGTTAGCTGCCAGACCTTTTCTGCAGCTGTAAACATGCTGGAAATGGAGCGATGCTCTTAGCTAAAACAAAAGGCATCATAAGTTTGTGCAATAAGTTGCTAAAATGGGAAACCTAACTTTAGATTGCCAGATTTCTCCATCGGCCAGGGGCTACTGAAGTCATATTATCTTTTTTTGGTTTTGGTAGAAATATATTGATAAATAAAAGAGCATCACCAACAGGACAGGATGGATCCTTCCTTCAGATTATGTATCTGGAAGAATTTTCAGAGCAGTGAAGACGGGTAAAGAAACTTTGTGCTGAGACCAGGTTAGAATGAAACTGGCAAAGTTTTTTTTCATGTGTAGTTACCTGCTGCAATGGAGTATATTTTAAAAGCTCTGTGGTAACTGTTCCTAGTTATTTATGCTGCCTGTCTGGAAATTTTCAGAAATAAACAAAAACTGTATATTAAAAATGTTAATACCTTCAAAGCTGTTTACAAAAAAAAATGTAAAAAAATGTAAAAAAATATGAGCAAAATAAATATGTTACATTTTTAATTTTATTTCAAAACACATTTTAATTCAAATGCTTTAAAAATTTTAGAGCCAAAGCAAAGCATTTGGGTGAATCTTAAATACGTTTTTTCTGTTAGCATTTTACTTCAAGGAAAACTAGGGAAGAATTTTTTATTCTGTTTTAGAAGAGGGAAAACTCTTTCAAAAAGGTTGGATTTCCCACAAGATGGAAACCATAGTTCCTGCTTACCTTTATTGTTTCCCACACACCGAGTTCTCAAGTGATGCAGTTCTTGCTTTACCTCCCTAACTTGATATATTCTATATTAAACTCACTGTCATTCCAAATGAGGACCATGTCATCAGGGAAAGAGTTTTAGCTGGCAATCTTCACATGTCTTAAGATTATATCAAGGGTTTGGATAACCTGCTGAAGGGAGCAAGGACATTCCTATCTCTGATACATCCTTTACGCTTCCTTCCTGCCTCCCTGGCTGAGCTATGCTGTGATGTTTGCAGAAGGAATACAGCCCCAGAGAGAAGCTATTCATGCAAGGCACCAAACAAAGCCTAAATCCAAATATCCTCTGGTCTGGAAAGCATTTCAGGATGGATCTGCATGTGATCTTTGCTACCATTTTCAGATATATGCATATTTTCACAGTAAGGTACTTTTGCCTATTTCTCCTATTAGAAATGTATATATATGGCTGCATGCCAAAAGGAATATCAGAACTAATGTTGTAAATGGCTACTACCAATCGATAAATTGAACTTATTATCCTCTTAGTATTTCTGTGCAGTCTTTATCTATCTCTGCCTGTCGCTCTATATACCTGTAACTAGAGTGTTTAGGTGTTGTTCAAGGCAACATAAGAGCTTTAGGGTTTTTTTTTTTTAATCCAAAGGTTGGTCTGGACTTGGACTCTAGAAAAGGCCCCATCTTTGCTCTGTTTGTTCTCTACGTACCGTGTGTGATCATGTTGAAACAGGATTTACTTCTCACAAGTAAGGAGCACAACTTCTACCTGAACAGGGAAGAACGTGCCACAACTTTATAGTCACAAGCATGTCACTTTACGTGAGCGTACGTGTCCAGCTAATGTCAATGTGAATTCCTCTTGCCTCCTCCAGTAAATATATCCCTTTATAACCTTGTCTCACTTTAGTCACTAGGGCAGAAGAGTTTAAGCTTGTTAGGCAGGTCTTGTCAGGCTGACAATATCTGAAGGAACTTCACCCACTGTAGGTATCATGAAGTTAATATCATAAAGTTAAAGGACAACTCTATTATGTTTTCTGCAGTTGTCCAGGGAAATGGAAAACAAGAATCACGACTAGTCAGAATGAAATCCTTGTCTGCTCTAAGTCAGTGCAATATGACTCCCAACAATACATTTCTCTGTGTAAAAATCAAAAGGAGTTCTGCCTGCAGAAGAAATACAGGAGAAAAGTTAGCAATAGGTAATTGCCCTGTAGATAAACTAATTAGCAGTACAAAATGTGAGTAGTAAGAGTGTCCTTCCATTCAAGACCTTCTTATTTTATTTTGAACTGAACATGCATGTGGTGATATTTTAAAGCACAGAACATTTACTCATTTGGCAGGGTTGAATGGCACAGAAGTCAGCATCTTGTGATCAACAGGAAAAGAAAGAAAAAGAAGAGCACTCACTATTCTGATGTCATCTCCCTTTGTTATTGTTGTTGTTCCTCCAAATAATAGAATTCTGGAAGCAAGACCATAAATCTCAAAGCTCAGCATTGTCTCATTCAGAGATCAAGGTCCTTGTTGCTGATTGATTCATGCATTTTTCATTTGTCTAGCTAATATCCTTTAAATGGAGCAAACACTTAGGCAGTGAAACTGGAGCTATTCTCCTCTCCTGCCAGAGGATGTAGCTTATAAGTTAACCAATTTCTCAGATGATTTTTGGTAGAAAATATCATTTATGGGAAACAAAGACTATTATTCACCTCAGAAGCCTAACATTAATTTTCTTCTCAATGAGTCAGTGCTATTCTGCATTAAGAGCACTCAGCTTTTAAGGTTAGATTGTGATATCTTTCTCAAGTTGAATAATACCTAATTCTTTGAGTTATCCTGTTGGAATAAAGTAATAAGACATCACTTGACATAGGTAAGAGTATCACAATCTAGCCCTTAATGAAATTTGTAGAAGTTGAGAGTGTCCTCCACAAGAATGTGTCTGTAATCCATATTTTTCTATTCTTATGGGTATGTTCTACCTTCATTTGTAATCATTAGACACCTGCATAGTAATGGCCTGATGCAGCTACTTATACTGCACTACAACTTTGATAATTTTAAAGCTGTCTGAGATTGTACCAATGATACAATAAAAGTTGTCTTTGTTTCAAAATTTTAAATGTTATTTTGTTATATCAACATCATAAAGAATAATTTAAAACAAAAAAAAAGCAGGTAAAATAGCTGTTAAGGAATTATAGAACTCACTAGGCTTGACATGGGATGAAGAGAGAGTACAGACAGCTTTATTCTAAGGAATTATTTGTTTTTTCTTCAGACCTTTATGTAAAATCCAGTTTATCTCAGGTTGATGATATGAACCTCAATGTCTCAAAGGCTGCTAATGTCTTTCCTCTTTGACCCTGCTTCAGTGTGGCCACATTGCCATTTCTTTAGAATTCTCACCCTCCTGTTAAATATCAGGATTCCTCAAGCATTCCCTTGCAATGAGATCCCAGGTATCGCAAAGTATATTTTTTCATACTCTTTTAGGCACAAAAATATGTATTGAACCTGTACTACAGCCAAAAAGATATTTGGATTTCTGCTTAGTGCAAGCGAAATCTAAAAGGAATGTGCAGTATCAAGATCAGAATAACAACTTCAACACCTCTGTCAATCTAGTAGCAACATATAGTGCCTGATGGAAGACAGGGCTGCATCCAAGGTAGCCTCTTGCTGTTCGCATTTGTAGAGGATACCCACTACAATTTGCTTTCAGTCATAAAATAAAGTGCATCAACAGCTGAGATGTACCGTTGTTTCGTCTGGAAAAAATAGAGCAGGAGTGATGAAAACAGCTGAAAGAACTTCCCATTAGAGTTAATTCAGTCAGCAAAAGAGAAGTCTGACAGCACAAAGAAAGGAACAATGAAAGACCTAAATAGTGTGAATAGAGAATAATAACTTAGAAAGAACTGTAAAGTGCCTTTTGAGAACCATGCCTCTTTCTTATGGCAAACATCCAACTACTAGGAAGAATTAATATATCTGAAACATTCTGGACTACATAAATAAGTAATCATTTGGGGTTGTATATGTAACTAAAGGAGGAAGAATGTGACATTTAAGCCAAAAGACGGGGAGATGGCTAAGAATGAAATGTATAGAAAGAATAAAATGGATGTTCTGCAGTATCATGCCAAGTGTTTGTTGGGCTCAGAGCTTTGTTGTTTGAGATAAGTCCATCTCCACATGCTGAGAGAAGAGCAGGCACGAGGCAAGGATAATTTTCACATCCAAACAGAGTTCTTGTAGTGGCATTGGGTTTTCCCTGCAGAAAGAGGGACAAGATGATATGACCTTCTTCCTGCTGGACTGCAAGTGTTGTTTCCTGCTTTGTCAGAACATCACATCTGACATTGTATCTGTGCTGGTATTTTGAGAGAGGTTGTTATTCTGGTGGATCCTGGAAAAAAGATTAAATCCTTCTGGAAACCAGGGACGTTTTCTGTAGAAATGAAGTGCTAGAGGAGAGTTATGAGTTTGTTTTTCTTTTTCTTATTTTTTTAATTTCCTTTTCTCTGAATTTCCTTCCAGGGAGGGAAAGGCAATTTTCTGAACTCCATGACTAATTTCTCGAGTAATTTGTTGATTGTTCCTTCACACTGAGGAGAAATTGGGGGGTTTCCAGGCCTCGGGCCCACAAATCATTTGAGCATGCATTTAAATGCCTTTCTCTTTAGCCGCACAACCAGAACACCTGCTTTAATCTTGCAAGTGCCCATTTAAGTTTACAGGAAATAAGCTGGATGGGTGAATAAAGAAGGACCTAAGAACTGGGTCTGAGCCCTGTGGAAACCCTATGGAAAAAACTACACTGGCAGCAGTAAGCCCACCTTGCTAAGTTTTGTGATAAATAGTCACCATCACAGAGTTATTTTTAGAGAGAGAAAAGAAAAGAAAGAAAGAGGGAGGAGGTGAAAGGGCCGGATGATGGGGAGCTACGTTGCAGCTGTTGGGCTCTGCTGGCCCCCAGCACCTGCATCCACACCTCTGGGCTGCAGCCCTGGAGAGAAACCCTGAAATGACAAACACAGCTGCACCTGTGCAAACATCCTTGGGTTGGTGTTTTCTTGGGGTTACTGTAGCAATAGCAATTTGGCATAAAAGAAAATATCATGTTATGTAACAGGCTTAGTGGGAACCTGTTCTGCTGTGTTTTGTTGAGGTAAATATTAATGTTAGTGATGTCTTCTGATTTTGGGCTAATTTTTATTAGTGCGTCATGACATATAGGCACCTGAAGAATTAGCTACCCCAATTAATAATAAGATATAAAATACCATGAGTTGGTCTTTAAACCTATTTTTATTTATTTCAAACTGTTATTCAGAAATATTTTTATGTCCTTTACTCCTGAAGTTATAGATCTTTCTGGAACTTCTTAAACTCAGCCTGTGTTTTAGACTTTCTTGTCCATCCAAATGGACTTAAATCTAATGCAACTTGTATTGCTAGATGATCTCCAGCCCCTTCAGCCACACTGCCCATTTTCCGTGTACTCCTTCCATACACAGGTTTACAGCAGGGAATTTTCTATAAGTTCTTGACATCATTTAGAATTTGCACTGATGAATTTCAGCATTCTTTATTCTCATCCACATTCACCTTCTTCATTGCTTTAAGCATAAATGAAGTGCTCACTGCCTGGACAATCCCTTGAGAGGACCTGGGCAGAAGGATTTGGTCTTACCTCACTTTAGCAGCCCATAAATGTCAAGGAGCAATTCCTTTGGGGATGGTATTTTCTGTGCTTGGTGACAGTTTGGACAGCTGGGGCAGAACTGGCAAAGCCTTTGGCATACTTGTATGAAAAATACCATTTTTCTGCGTAAGTTCCAATCCATTTTCAGGCTCAGATAATTCCAAATCACCTAAAATGAGGAGTTTCAAACTGGGGCCAACAATATAAGTTATCCAGCTCACACACACAAGCTCATTGAAATCAGACAGTTGAGCTATGTGAGGAAGATTTATTCGTGGATAGTTGAGACTTAAAAAGAAAGTCCAATATGAAGAAAACTAATTAGGCAATTTTAAAGGTGCAAGGCCAGGCCCTCATATGATGCCACTTGAATGTCTTTTATTACTATTAAAAAATTTCCTTCATTGCTTTTTGATGAAATGCTTTTGTAATCTGATTGCTTTAATCAAATGCTTTCCAGTTCTTTTGTAAAGACTGGAAAACTGAGTAATAAAAATATGTGTGGCCCCAAGTGAGAAAAGTAGATTTTTTTTCCAAAGAGCCACAAAGAAGACACATTGCTGTCTCTTGGTGTGTGCTGACCTGCCTGCCTCCAGACTTCAGCAGTTCACTTGAAACTTCAACTGCAGGCTCCAGGACACTGGATTTTATCTTGCTTTCCTGTAGGCTTGCGGAGTTCATTGCAAACAGATTACTCCAAGTTTAGTTGTGAGTCTTTACTTCAAAACCCTAGCAGATGTGCATCTATTTTCCACATGCCTTGTCGATGCTCACACAGCTTCAGTTTCTTTGATGAGGGAATGAGTTGTTCATTCAGAAGTGCAAAAAGAATTAAAATTTAAACAAACAAACAAACAAATAAATAAAATAAAATAAATAAAATTAGCTTCCAGTCGCTGCTAGTGAGGCTGGAATAGAATTAACAGCAAATAACTTGCGGGGCATTGTTCTGGTATCCTACTCACATTTACTACTCATAGAATCATTAAGATTAGAAAAGACCTCTAAGATCACCCAATCCAACCAGCAGCCCAACACCCCCATATCATAAAATGCCACATCTACACATTTTTTTAACATCTCCAGGGAAGGAGACTCCACCGCTTCCCTGGGCAGCCTGTTCCAGTGGTTGACCACTCTTTTGGTAAAGAAATTTTCCCTACTATCCAATCTAAACCTCCCCTGGCACAACTTTAGGCCATTTCCTCTCATACTATCACTTGTTACTTCGGCAAGAGACCAGCACCCACCTTACTACCACCTCATTTCAGATAGCTGTAGACAGCAGTTACCTCAGGGCACTAAAACCACAAGAACTAAAGTATTCTTATGCCCAGCAGCTAATCTGAAGTCCTGATACAAAATTTACTGCTTATGTTAAGTAGTGACAGCAGGTATATTTGATGTTTTGCAGAGGGTCAGTATGTTATAGAGTTGAACACATTCCCATTTCCACTTCTGTCTGTGGCTATATTGAAATATAAAACTATATAAACATAAGCTACACTGACATAAGCATATTTATATGGGGATTACCGAGTTTTTTTTTCCACTTGAGGTGATTCTTAAATACATGCATTAAGAGTTTTAGGACAGGGCCTTACACTTTGGGTTTTTTTTTTGTTTGTTCTTAACAGTGGTTTGTCAGCAGGTCCAGAAGGTGTACTGGCTATGAGTATAATGCACAACGAGAGATGCCAGTGAATGCTCCCAAGGCCTGGTGCTTTGGACATATTTCATAGAATCACAAATCATATAATGTCCTGAGTTTGAAAGGACCCACAAGGATCATTGAGTCTAACTCCTGTCCCTGCATAGGACAACCTCAAAATTCACACCATGTATCCGAGAGTGTTGTCCAAATGCTTCTTGAATATTGTCAGGTTTGGCAACATGACTGTTTCTCTGGGAACCCTGTTTCAGTGCTCCACCACCCTCTGGGTGAAGAACCATTTTCTAATATCCAACCTAAACCTCCCCTGCCACATCTTGCTGTCATTCGTTTGGGTCCTATCGTCAGTCACCAGAATGAAGAGATCAGTGCCTGCTCCTCCTCCTTGTAAGGAAGCAGTAGACCACAATGAGGTCTTCCCTCAGTCTGCTCTTCTCCAGGTTGCACAGACCAAGTGACTTTAGCCACTCCTCATGCTGCTTCCCCTCTAAACCATTTACCAACTTTGTGGCCCTCGTCTGGACACTCTCCAGTAGCTTTATATCCTGTTTATGCTGTGGCGCCCAGAACTGCACCCAGTACTCAAGGTTGGAGTAGACTGGGACAATCACCTCGCTCAACCGGCTGGCAATGCCATGCTTGGTGCATCCCAGGACATGATTGCATTTATTAGTGGAAATGTTGCAGCCAGGTTGTCTTCACTGGGTCAGGCTTTTGTGTCCTGTCAGGCAGCATCACCCTTCCCCAGGTGGCCCCATGCTGGCATCACAGCAGCTCCCCTCATTTCAAGGACAGCAAGCAGTTTTAGGAGGGGATCGAGCAAACAGAAAGTGACTGGAAGGTGACTGCAGGTGGGCAAGGCTCCCGTTTTGGATCGTGATGGAAATGTACCCTACTTCTTGCATCCTTCAGAGGCTGCATCTCTCATCCTGCACCCCTCGGTCCCATGCCACCCCTTGAGTGTCACAGGGAGGATTTGGGGGTGCGGGTCAGTTTTCTCACAAATATTTATGTGCAGGGGCACCCTGAGACCTCTGAATGACCTCTTTGGGCAACCCCAAATTCCCCCTCTCCTGCGAGGCGAGGCTCGCGTTTCATTATCACTTGCTGACATCTGCTGGCTGCGGCACGAATTATTACAAGTGATAGGATGAGAGGAAATGGCCTCAATTTGTTCCAGGGGAGGTTTAGATTAAGTATCAGGAAAGTATCAGGAAGTATCTACACTGAAAGAGTCATGGGGCACTGGAATGGGCTGCCCAGAGGTGTGGTTGAGTCACCATCCCTGGAGGTATTTAAAGGATGGATAGATGAGGTGCTCAAAGATGTGGTTTAGTAGTGGACAGGCATGATTGGACTCAATGATCTCAAATAATTCTGAGTCTATGATTTCAGAGGGACCACCAGGCAGGGATGAGTGGGCGGGTGTAGACTTCTCCCCAGGGTCAGCATGCCCATGTGTGCCAACAGGGGCAAGTGGGCCAGCTCCCTCCTTTTGTGATATTCCCCATTTTGTTTGTTTATTTTTACGGAGAGGCCCTTCTCTCTGTGCTAAATACAGCCCCCAGGGTATTTAGTTAAGCAGGTGTTGATGCTTGTGGGGACACCAAGGTAATGTGGGCCAGTATCATATCATTTGGAACAAGCTCCTTGTGCTGAAGCACACAGTGCCTTGGGAGAGTCGGGAGATGGGAGGGATTGCAGGCAGATCACAGGGCTTGCCTAACCATTCTGTGTCCCCTTATGCTCTCCCTTTCGCCGTGTTTGCAGAGGGAAACCGTAAGGGACTGCGTGACTTTGGAAGGAGTCCACGCTCTCCATGGTGACTGTGGCCAGTGCATCCCTTGGAAGCCAACCTTTTTACTGAAGATACAAGGACCCTAAATAATGTGCTCAAGGCCAAAGGCTGAGTAAATGGCAGAATAAAATTCCAGTTCTTCTTCAACCATGTGCTTCTAAGATACTTAATAAGTACCAGCAAATGAAGGCTGGAGTAATCCCTGGCTGTTGCGCGAGTTGTTAGAACTCTCCCTGTCTTCTGGATGGGTCGACCGACACGAAGAATTGCAAATAACTGACTCTGAGGCATGTAAAGAGAAAGGGCCAGGTGTAGGATTTCTGCACAGGTGTTCAGGTTATTTTGAACAGATCTCTGGTGTTTCAAATTAGTGCTGCCTCAGAGTATTTACCTGGAAATGTTTCAAGCAGTTCTTTGTCCTTAACCTGCCACTTAAGAACAAAACTGTTCGTGGTCAAAGGGGATAGAAATAAGCAGACATTACTTTTAATGTGCACCGTGTGTCTGAGTCCTCAGAGTGCTATGTAGTACTGTGTGCTTTTTGTGTGCACTAGATATCACATGGACACTGCTGGCAGATTGAGTTTTGTGGTCCTCTGCTATCTTGGCATAAATGCCGTTTTAGGTGTCTTATGTTGTAGAGGTGCCTGGAATTAAGAGCTCCATTCAAAAAAAAATAATCGAAAGCAAAATTGTCCCAAGTGAAAGAAAAAATTGGATTCAGGGAAAAATACTCACTAGGAATCCAGTGCCCTTTTTACCTTACAGTGCTCTTTTGCACTGAGCTGGAAGAAAATAAAATTAATAAGCTTGTGGTACATTAATACACAGATGGTAATTGTGCCATTTACTGTATCTTAAATGCTGAAACTGATTAGCTATTATCAATCCTTTCAGCACTTTAAGAGGACAAGACACCTAGTAAACAAAGAAAAAGTATTCTTCTCTGATACAAATGATGAAAGGAGAGACTATTTAAAACAGATAGGAAGGTATTTTTTACTTAGTGCAAAATAAGCAGTTGGCTTGCCAGCAATGAGAGCCTATAAAAGCAACAAGAGTTTACTAGCTATCTCAGATCTTGTCTTCTCCTGTACATTAGCTTGTATGTGGGTACTGGAGAGCATTTCTTTGTTTTTAATGTGTTGATGTACAGCAAAAAATAGCTTTGTCATATTCAGAGTTTATCCATTGCCAAGAAAATAGAAGTCAGCGTTGCAAATACAAAAAGGAAAAATCCAAAGGTCTGCACCAAGGAGAGGTGTGGCCAAAATATTCCCTAAACAGCAGACGGTGTGGATTGATATATAAGCACTTCTGGCCATTCCTATCAGAAATGATGCATTGTGTGGGATTC
The DNA here is from genome assembly GCF_017976375.1 of Cuculus canorus. Classification (NCBI taxonomy): domain Eukaryota; kingdom Metazoa; phylum Chordata; class Aves; order Cuculiformes; family Cuculidae; genus Cuculus; species Cuculus canorus. The sequence continues at coordinate 94,983,191 of NC_071403.1, forward strand.
ACTGATCCAAGCCAAATGTCAGACATGAAGAAATCACATGAGTTGAGCAAAGGAAACTTTTAGTGTTCTCTGAGCTCAGGGAGTTGTCTTTTCGGCAAGTGTATCTGAATTACTTTCCCAGAAAGAATACAGTAAGGCAGTAGATCTCAGTGTTTTCTAATTTGTAACTCTTGAATTTTTCTGTAGTGAATGTTTAGAAGCTTGCAAAGAAAACACAACTATTTGCAATATACTTAATTTTCTTAGGCATTACTTAAAAATAGCTCACTGATCTCCATGGGTTGTTAGAAATCCTAGCATTGAAGGCCCAGTATCAGTAAAAAGATGTAAGACAAAATCTTTCTTATGTACAGGATATACATATGATACAGACTTGAAACTCCCGATTTCGTGAAGAAATGTTGCAGGGATGGATTCAAAACACTGTCTTGAATGTTTAAATAAGGACAAAATCTAAGAGAAGAAGAGATTCATAATTAAGGAAAGGAATATATCTCCTTTTGACACTTCACTTACTGGGAGATGATGCATGTGGTTTGGCCAGGTAGAAAAGCGGATAGCACATGTATGTGGCAGGGAGAATTCATAATACTATATGCCACAGCTGGGGTCTCTCTGAGTGATGGTAATCCTAGACATCCTTTGGGCCTAGGATAGTTGTGCCAAGTGGGCTGACTTCGAGCTGCCCTTGCATGCCAAATTTTAGGAACTGTTTCCCAACTGACACAAAATTGAGAAAAGCAAGACACTGTGGCTAGAACCGTGCAGAACTTTTGGCAGTGATGGTGATGAGTTGCAGGTTTCTTGGTTTCTGCTAAAATTCTGGCTATTCAACCTTCTGCTAGCAGAAGCCATGAAATGGTGAAATGCCAAGAATCAATCCAAAATTTTAAGACATGATTCAGGGATTTCTGTATTAAATGGTCACTGCATCATGAGAATTGCAGTTTTATTGTGTTCCAAAACAATTGTATGATTGTGTGTTTTATTTTCCACATCAGGTAACTACATTGTTTGCAAAACCTCTGCTGTACTGCAAAATGGAGACTTCACTTTTACTAAAATAATCTGAAAATGCATAGTTGAAACTGCCACAGCAACTTTACCCTGCCATGTTACCGCTGTATACTTGCTGCTAGACTTGCAAATGATGCATTTTCACTAGGGTATAACACAAAGTGGAAATGATGCAAATTCTAATATCCACAATATTTTATATCACAGTCAGCAATGCTGGCATTGGGTTACGTTTTCCCATTCACTTCTTTTACTCAGTAGAATGTGAAATACATTTTCCCCATTTGCTTTAAAAATCAAAGTTAAGTGAAAAGTGAAAATAAATAGTGGAGTGACTGCCGAGGGAAGTTGACTCATTGTCTCTGTCAGAGAAATGATTTGTCATGGCTTTTTTGCCTTGGCTAGTCTTTCTTTTCAGGCAAATAGCTATCTGGATAACACACGAAAAAGCTTCTATGGCAAGAACTGACAGTGCTGCACATTATTTTAAATGTGCAGAGAACTCATGCACAAAAGCCCACTTCTAGATTTGCTATCCTTTTAAAAAACATTCATTCTTCTAGTACCATTAACATTCTTTCAGTATCTTTCTTAGTCACTTCCCACAGTTTGGACTCAAATGCTTTCCAGGAGTGTTTCTTACAGCTCGATGTCACCGAGCCCTCTCTGAGGCAATGTTTCAGCTGTCGTGAGGAACCCCGTAGGCAAGCCAAGAGTTAATGCCCCCCCTCAGACCAGCCAGGGGCCCTACAGCTGCTCCGAGCTGCCAAGCAATTAGGCTTGTCAACATCCCTCAAATAAACTCCCGCAGTATTATCAAACCCCATTGTTACCTGATCCCCCAGAGGCTGGAGAGGTTGTTATATCAGGACTGCAAGCTGCAAAGAGCCATGTCTGTTTTCTTTTTTTAAATTCTGGATGACCCATCCTTTACTTCACTAGTTGGAACTGAGGCTCAAGAAAGATGGATCTTTTGGGAAAGGATTAAATCTCTACTGTAATAACAGTCTGGTGGGAAATTATGGTGTCTTTTACCCAGGAACCACATACAGAGCTGGCTTTCTTTTGGTTTTGCCTTAAAGCAATAGCCTGCTTCAGAGGACTACCTTAAAAATAATGGGATGCAAGCTGCATCTTAAGGAGAAAAATGTTGCCAGAGAAGAGTATTTATTGTTCCATCTAGGGCTGCTACCTTGGAAATACAAAACCCTAGTCACTTCAGACAAAGGGCTGCTGTGCAGGCAGAGATCAGTCTACGTGTGGGCCAAACTGGACAGCGTGATTGGAAAGCAGGCAGATAACAATCCTACCTGAAGCCAAGGATGTGTTTGGAAGACTGAGTTCCAGGTTCAGTAGTGGCACAATAAGCCCATGTATTTACAGAGACATGCAAAGATAGCAAACCCACATTTTTTTCCTTCAATACATTATTTTTAAATTTCTTTTTGGTGCAGAAATGCTGAAAATTTGATCTCAGCAATGTAATTTTGTCCATCTGAGTCTACAACCTGTCTAAACCAGTTGACCTGTACTAACTTTGCAGTTATTCCAGTTATTTTGCACTTGGAAAGATGCTCTGGGGACAACAGCAGCTAAGCACCAGTGGGACAGGGAGGTGGGACTATGATGCCTCCACAGTTTTGTTGGAATGGGTAAAGGACAGTGATGTAGCAAGGACTTCGGAATAAGGCACAGCAGTCCCAGACGTACGTCAGAGAAAGTCAGTACCCAGGGCCAAAGGTTGCCAAGCCCTGTGGCTGGATGAGTGCCAACTATCTCTTCCACGAAAGGGTTTTCAGTTATGAGTATTTACGGTGAAATCTTTTTGGTTTTTAGTTAAGCGTAGTGTGCTTTGCTTAAAATGTTTTGAGTTTGGTGACATTTTTAAGAGCAAGTAACTATGCATTCTTTCTAGAAGGCTGAACAATTGCATGCAAATGTGCACAAGCTGACATCCACACAAAACAGGCTTTCAGCCTTTTCAAAATCCAGAATTTCTACAAAAATCTTCATTTGGGTTCAAATGTGTAAGACTCTACTAGCTGCAGACAAGATATAAAGAGAGATGAAATATGCCTCATACAAAGGAAAAAGGATCTTGCAAGACGGAAAATGCTCATGACAAAACTATTCTCTTTCAATGCACGTATAATACACTACGCATCCAGGTGGATAAGCTTTACATTAGCATGAACACTGCTAACCCTTTTAGATGGGTATGGAGAGGCTGACCCTTTAATACAGCAGCCATGATTTATTCACTTTCATTGTACCAGGATGACTGTCTGTGTTCAAATATGCTTTTTTCCACATATGAGAAATTATATTGTACCAAGGCCAATGCTGAACTGCAAACTGATTTCCCTTCCCTACCCAAATCAGTTTGTGTTATTTGTAAATCTAACAATAGCAAAGATCCAAAGGTCTATTACTCAGCGTCTCTTGATTTCCCTGTTTTATTTTGTGCCCCTTATCGATACTCTTCAGAGCTCAGGGCTGAAGCAGCATAATGGGAGCCTGGAGACATTGTCTGCATCTCAACTAGGGTCTTGGCATTTGGTAACAACACCAGGTTGTCTTTTTTTTTTTTCTTTTCAGAGCAAAACAGCTGGTGAGTATTTGAGTGTGTACTGATGGCAGAGAACTTGTAGAACTGGCCGGGACTCCTGCTGCAGAAGCAGTTACAAGATACTAGTACTGAGCACAGAGGCATAACAGATAAATAAGACAAAATGCAAAATATGTTTCTTTTCTGTTCAGAAGTTTTAGATTTTTCGAAAGGCACAGGGTGTTATTGGATGCTTTCTTCCACATTATGTATGTCTTGCATGACTGAACAAAGTCTTCCCTTTAACCTGCAGGCTTTTTTCATTTAAGTTTTCTGAAACACCTTGCTATTACAGTGATGGAAGTTAGAGATTATTTAATGATGAATTTGCTGACATGTTAATAATATTTATCTGATTTCTTTGGAAGGTGAAGAGGGACTATAAGAGCTTGAGGGAAAAGCCCTGTTTGTTTCTAATGCCTTGAGAGGTATCATTTCTGAAAAAAAAGGAGAGTTTCTGTATAGGAGATGTTTTTACTGGGCTTGGCAGATACATATTCGTAAATGTGCACATCAAATGCACATTAATACATTATTCTCTCAGTCATTCAGATGAACTGACACGTTTATGTAATCCTCAAAGACATTATAGTCTAGATCGACAGTACTAGTATTAAAAATAATGATAAAAATTGCATATTTGCTTCTCTTACTGTATATTCCACTCTAAAGTATTAACTCTTGGCTTTGTTATTCACAAATGCATCCATTCCTTATTCATACATTACATAACAAACTGTCTATGCTGAGCTGGTATATATATCAGATAAATGCAGATTCTGAGTTTAAAAAGATAAAATATAGACAGAACTCTCAAGCCTATAACTTTGATTCTGAAGGGCATATGCATACACGCCCACATGAAAACCCTAAATATTTAAGTTTCTGTAGGTGCTGCCATTAAATTTCATAAATAGCCTGGGAAGCCCAGCTTGAAAAAAATTAATTGCAGTCTTTATGAAACAAAGAACAATAATTTAAAAGAACTCTGAAATTAAAATAGAGGATAGAGTTATACCAAGTGATAGTTTCTCCTGCTTGCTATTAATATGCTTTTTTTTATGAAATCATGCACGCTGTCTATAGATACACTGGGATATTAATTAAAATGGTGTCAATCTGGAAAGCTCAGCAAAAGAGAGCACAGTGGCTCTAGGTGAATGTTAATGGTACTGAGTGCCCAGTCAAGTCTTAACAACTCCCCAACACTGATCATTCGAAGTCAATCATGGGATGCATAAATTACTCTGTAGCAGACAACATATTCCAAAGCATGTGCAAAACTACCTGCCCACACATTCATCAAAGTGCAGGGTGAACTTTCATAAATCTCCTCTCACTTTTCCTCAGCTCTTTTTTCCTTGGCTGGTAAGAGTCACAGAGGATTTTTATTTCCTTTTAACATTTCAGTATTTGATATTACACCAAGGCAGGGTGCTGCCGACATGTTGAGTTAGTTTATGCAATACACTATAAAGTACAAAAATGACATGATAGAAAAGAAAAAAAAAAAAAGAGTTTTCTAATGTCTGTGACCTGAAAAAGAAAATATGAGCAGCAAATACCCGATTGCAATTTTTATTAGGCAATTAGCTGATTGCTTTTGAGAAGTAGTGACAAACTTGAGATACCTGCAGTCAGTTGGTGAGCATAGGGATTTGGATCCCCACCCATCTCAAATCCAATAGATTCATGTACCTCAGCTTTGATATTTCCCATGGTTCAGGTTAAAAAAACCACACATGACAAACAATTGTTCTGTCTCAATCATTTATTCCTTAAACATCATCGTCAAGGGGTAGCAAAGCATTGCTGAGGGAAAGTCTATATAAGAATATTGCCAGATGGATTTGTGCAGAAATGGATAATTAATGACCAATTAAAATACAAATTGTAAATCTAGTAACAGGAAAAATAAATTGCTGCAGTAGATGTTCCTTAGTTTTACATTTAAAATTGTTCATTCCTAATAATAAGTGACTATATTTTAATCTCAAATCATAATCTACTATTTGTCTTCTTTTTCTCTTTTAAAAGCCGTATATCCATTGATATACATTCACATATACATTCACATGGCTACTTTCCAAATAACACTGCATAAAAACGGGACTTAGTTTCTGCACAAAAAGCTATAGGAATCTGCGCTTTTCAGAAAGGTAAATGTCCAACAGAAAGATACAGCTAATATAGAAGAAAATGATACTTAAACTATCCTCCGCAAACATCACTGGCAAAGCTTCATTAGTATGTATTTTCACATAATTCAATTAGCCAAAATACATACAAATGCTGGCAGTGCTGTTCCCTGCTCTGGGAGCGTCAGTGAAGCTTTAAACAGATCTGAAACAAAATTGCATAAATGGCATGTAAAGCCCTGTGCATACAAAGATACCTTCAGGGTTCTAATAAATTCATGAAACTTTTTAAAGTATGATTTCCTAGCAGGCAATCACTTTTAATTAACAGGATCACCTACAGCAACACATGTCCTTCAAAAACTTACATTATTTTTTCTTTTTGAATTTCAAAGTTTCTGTAGTAAAAGTTGAATAGCTGAGTAGCTTAACCTCAAAAGGATTGCAGGCTTTTATGACAGTTATAAACCACTGTGGTGCCTTCTTTATAAGAAGAAAAGATTCTTAACACAACAGAGAAAGAAGGAAATCTCTTTTTAGTCATAGCTAGAAGCAAGCATTTCCTCCAAAGGTCAGAAAACTTTTCCTCAGTTAAAGAATATTTTTAAGGACATTGCAGGCTACTTGTATAAGTAATCTCTGGTAATTTGCTGTATGAATTAAACATAATTTCCAATATTTATTATTTTATATACTTCTGCATTTTCTTCTATTTCCCTGAGCTCTCAGTATACAGGTTTGGTAAACACAAGGGTGAACTTGTGAAACGGGCTTTCATAGTGAGCTTTACATGAGAGAGAGCAAAGGGAAGCTCATCTCTTTATTAAAATAAAATCATACCAGTTTACTGAGCACATCTTTCAGGGCTGCATGTTTCAGGTGGTGTTTGCCACTTGCTTAGAAGCACATTTCCATGTTCTAAAGCTGGTTAATCTTCCTACCTGCAGATTTAAAGTGACAAAACATTCCATATTTTGAGCTGGAAAGAAAATAACAGGAAAAACATAGTAAAAAATGATAGTGCCAAAACCCAAAATTTAAAGAGCCAAACCCCCCTCCAGCCCTTATTTACATGAATTGATCCATTAATATTGGTACCTGAGAAACTTAAGCAGGATTTGCATAAATGAATTTAGGGAGAAGGACAATAAACAAGGGTATGTTGTGCCTGGCTTGGTGCAGGAGGTTTTACAGGTTGTAATGTCTCAGATGCTATGTGTCCTCTAACAGTGACCAATGGTAAATCTATTTTACTTGCTTGATCTTGCAGCTTCCTTCTAGGTGACCATCTTTTTAGAACACCAGGAAAGTAGGCGATGCTGAATGTATGTGCCTTAGCAGAACTGTTAACCTCGTATCAGTGATAAGCATGATGTCATGTATGAAAGTATCGGCACATTTTCCTTAGGTGCATTTTCTGACCTGGAGATGAACAAATAGAGTAAAGCTCTGGGAGTGGAGAGGGGAACAAGAACCCTTGGAGCATTTGAAAGTCCCACTCAAGAATTAGTTCTGAAGCACAGGTGGGCTTCTAAGAGGAGCAAAAGAGTAAAAAGCGTGTTTATGGATCAAACAGCCTTTCTGGCTAAAAGGAGCACAGCGCTTACAGCTCACCTATGTTTGAAATGAACACGTGAGGACAAAGTCATATGCCATATAATACTGGCTGTACTATAAATGATTGTGCTGTGTACCTACCAAGGTGCTTATGATGCCAAGCATCATTTAGGTGAATGCATACCCTATGCATACACATAGGGATATTTCTGCCATAGGGCAAGTGCCCTTTTCCTGTACCCAGGGGCATGTTCAGCACATCCTCCTGTCTCAGAGCAGGACCTTCTGCAACCTGAAGCGGGGCATGGCAGCTCTGTATTGCTCTTCTCTGAATTTTCTCTTTTTGACTAGCCTCTGTAATCAATAATTATTCCTGTAGCTGCCTTCCCACCAACAGCTGCCCTATCTCTTGTTTGTTGTTGGTTTCGTCTTGTTTTCAAGCAGAAGTTTGCAGCAGAAGGAACCGAATGCCTGCTATGAACGTAGCACTTTGGAGAAGTCCTGTCTCTGAGTGTTTGCCTTCTACCTGTTGTCATCTCTTTTGTACGTTAGACTGCCTTTGGAGCAGTGGCTCATTCTTCTGTTGTTGTACAGCACCTAATAAAAGTTGCTTTTATCTTGGCAGAGGCCTCTAGATTTTACAGAAGGCCAAATATAGAATCTTGTAGAATTATCTTATTCCTAAGAATAGGATAAAATTTCTCTGTATGGGGAATGCTAGTGCTTTGTGTTTTGGAAATGCAAATAAAACTTTAGTCTAGAGTCATATTATACACAAACATTTAAGCTGCTGACAGTATTTCTAATCAGTTCAATAAACTGAATTTTGCTTTATTTTTGTTGAAATTAATGAGGGCTTGTGTACATGTATGCCTGTCTGTCTACCTGTACCAAACAGAAGTGTAATCCATGTCTGGTATACACTGTGTGTACAGTTACGTATCTAATATTGACATGGATTACTGTATGTTTTACTGTAGCCAGCAGCTGGACTATAAAGGACAACCACTGGACAATTAAAAGCATTCAGAAGGACACAGCCATAGCACAATCATCAAGATATGCCAAAATAAATTAACATCATGCAAAGGTATACAATGTTTAATTCATAGACTGTGCCTATATTTAGCCACCTTATTATTTGCAATATAATCCATTCTTTTATTGAAGGTTAATGCCAAGTTTTTCTCATGGGTATCTGGTAGATGTGTCACAGGGCAGTGTAGCCCTTTTGATTTCTATCTACTAGATGGACTGAATTTGCTATAAAAATATACATGCTTGTGGGTGGATGTGCACATGCAAGCCTGTCTGATCTAAGCACACTCAACAAAAATAGGGAGACTTCCCTAATCACTGTTGAGACTTCTGTCATCCTATTTTACCTGGGAAAGACCTGAGACACACAAGAAATACTAGTAGTGGTTTATGAAAGAATAGCGTCACTGCCTTAATAAAGAGAATGCTGTTGATTTCAGAAATGTACATGTAAAGGATAATGACCGGAGATAAGGCAAATCACCATTCACTTTTGAGGTGCTCCATGAGACGGTGGAGGAAAGTCTCGCAGGGCGCCAAAGAAAGAGAACTTTTGAAAATGATATGAAATGTAGGAAGAGGTCTGGGGAAGAGAAGAAAAAGCATCAAAACGGCAGTTTGAGTGGAGATATTAAAAAGCGAATGTCCTGAGACCATATCTGGGAAATGATGTTTGTTCTGGTGATCAAAACTAGAGCTGGCCTAATTGAATGGAGAATATAAATAGCCTAACCAGGCTGAACAAGGTGAATTATACTCTTCTTCTGTAGAGTAGCTGGACTGGATTATGTAGAAATTTAATATATTTTTAACAGGGTTTTGAAGGAATGTGATTCAGAATTAGTGACAAGATTTTGAAGGAGGAATACTTTTCTATAGATCACACTGACTAGGGATATGCCTGGTGCCAATCATTTTGATAGCTAAGCACAAGAGAGCCTGATTTTCAAAGGTGCTGAGCATATACACAGATCTTGTTCGGTTCACAGGGAATAATTTTTTTTCATGGTTCTCGACATTTCTAAATCAGGCCCTAAGTTTCTGACCATTAAGGAACTACAATGTTACTGTAAATGAAGGACAAATCATAAAATCATATAAATGGAGAGAAATATTGCACCTTTTTGGACACAAGATGAGAACTTTCATTCAGAAGATAAAGATCAAGATTATAGAATTATCTTGGTAGCTGCACAAGAGGAAAAGAGCATCTGTACAGCTGGCAAGGCAGCGTAGGTCTAACCAAAAATCTGTGTTCCTACATAGTCCACCAGCATTAGGGAAGGACTCAGGAGCTGAGGCTTCACTGGCACTTCAGACTTTTGACTCTGGAGGAAGTCTGCACTCTTTTGCATGTCTGGTATCCATATCTCTCTCTCACACCTGTTGGCCATGTCTTTTATCCTATCTAATCTTACTGGTGCCAGTAGGTTACTAGATCTTAGGTTGTTCTTTGTGACCTTTCCTCAAGATATCAGAGAGCACCTTGTGGTAGGTGACAATATTGACAAAGTGAATGAATCTCTCAGATAATGATCATAGTAGCAAAGGAGATCTCTTGCACACACTGATTCCTCTCCATGGCCACTCCATTTCCCTGATGATACCCTTCTGCAAAGCAAACTTTCTGTGGCAGACTGGAGCGTGCAGATCCCAGTGGGAGAGTGGTAAGGTTTGGAAGAAGAGCATCCGCTTCTATGTCATGCTAGAAAATCAGGTGTGGGTTTTGGTTTCCTTCTCGTTTGGAATAAAAATGTCAGCAAGTTAAGTGAAGGCTGGGAACAGTCTCTCTGCGCTGGTCAGTTAAGCTGTTTGAGAGAAAAGAGTGACTGGTACCTCCAGAAGGGGCAAAGTAGTTGTTTGGTTTCATTGGACAGAAAGAAAGTGAGCGGGCTGAAAGACAGGCCATTGCTGCAGCTGGGCCAGTGAGGACTGGGAATTACCTGATACCAGACAACGCCTCCTCAATGAATCTGTGATTGCCAGTATCCACTGGAGCTATGAGTGTTTCCCCTCCACTTCTCAAAAGTACATGCTTATGCATAGATTTCAATAGCATCTATTTGTTCACTCCTAGGCTTGCAATCAGCATGACTTTAGTTCTTCCGTGAGGTTTTCACTACCAGAGACACACATGCCTTCCCTTTTACTCTACACTGTTGTATGAAGTGGGTAGAGTTAAGGTCTTCTTTTCTGTCAGTCTGAGAAAGCTTGAGGTTTTGTACCTCTAGCTGGCTTTTCTCCTAAGAGAGAAAAGGATGTACATACTTCCATGGAACTCTTAGATCATATTTGATTCTTATTTTCTTTTTAAGTCAAGCAAAGACTGACAAAGTGCTTCCTCCACAGACTAACTGTGGCTGCCTCATAATGGAGTTTATCAACCGTAGGTGCCATATTTTTAGACTTTAAAGGTGGTCCATATAGATTGCAGGATTCTGTAGGATTCTGTTCTTAAACAACCAGCTACATAAATGTGCAGAATGGGTAAAATAAAAATAATTAATTAGCTCAAACTCACTTGTAGCTGTTTATAACTGTAAATGACTGTGGCAATACTGCACAGTCCAAGGACCTTTTTTTTTTTCAGAAAGACCAAGCAGAGGCATCCAGTCAAGGGTAACAAATACTGAGGGTCTGCCTGGAAACACTGAAAGATGTCTATGGCCTCTTCTAGTGGGTACTCAAGAAGGCACAAGTAGAGTTGTATTCTACGCTTAGCTCTGCTGTGTAACCTTATGAAGTCACTTCACCTCTATGTTTCTCTTTCCATTGCCACTTTCTGTATGTCATTTTTATTCCTATTCTTTTGCATGAGAGACCATCTCTTACCTTGAGCTTGTACAGTACCTGGGAGAACTGGGACTTAACCTCACTTGCAGTTTCCTGTGTTACTGAATGTAATAGCCATGACTAGAAACTTTCATGTCAACAAATTTCTAAATTGGAGAAAATACAGCTTTTCTCAGTCTGAGTGGAATTATCATTAAAACTCAAAAAGGAAAAACAATTTTTGGGTACTTTTTTGCCAATATTTTTAAATAAACTTAAATTCAGGAAAATACAGGCTTCCTTTACTCCTGCTGAGTTTTGCTAAGCTGGAACACAGTGGGTCATGTTTCTGCCAGTTGTACTGTTGCAATCCTCACTCATTTCACCTCCACTAATTTTACTTTTCATGACTATCTGTAGGTAGTAATGCATTTATCCTTGAACTTGGTACTTAGTCATAAGCAAAGCTGCAATCCCCTCTCTGTTGGGATTTACTTGTTAAGAAGTAGGTCTGTGTCCATCCACCATGAGACAGCACCAGACCCAGTGTCTTTAAAACAAAAAGATGAGGCAAATACTTCCGGGCCACATCCTGGAAAGTGCTCATTGCTTTTCTTAATGACTTGCCCTGCTGATACGAATTATGCTGTTTTGAAGTAGCTGCTGGGGATTGGTTGGCACCAGGTAGAGAACATGAAAAAAAAATGTCTCTTTAAGGAAAAAATTTTCTTAGGCTTCACCTTATCCCACATTAAGATGGGCTGCATCTGACCTAGCTCGGAGCAGGGGTATGGTAATCAGGAAAGCAGATTTCATTCTGATGGCTGATGCAGGTGGAGGAAGAGAATAGCAGAGTGAAGGTGGGAACTGTGTTCTCTTTCACAGGTTTCAGCACAGAGAAAAATGATACTGATAGCTGTAGGGCAGGATACATTTCTAATCAGGATGTAAATCCTAAATGAATGAATGCTAATGAATTATTACTCTTTTCCTATTAATTAACAGAGTGTTTCACAGCAGCCTCTAGAGAGCCCAGCCAGAACACTGTTGTGCTGTTCGTGTAGTTCTCTGCTACCTCGATTATTGCGCTATTTTGTAGAGACAAGGCCTTTTTCATACTTAGACACCAAAGTGCTTGGAAACAGCTGAAACTACTTACCTTGCTAGACCAGCTGGTTTTGAGGAGAGTGGTGCCCAGTCTTAACTTACAGTCATCTTGCTTTTTCTGTTCATCTGAAAGCTACTTTAATGTTTAACTTACTTGATTTAATACTCACAAGAAACAGAGTTGGAAAAAATCTGGTAGAAGAGGACTGAGGAATTGAGGAAACTCATGATTCAGGAATGTTAGCAAGTAACAGGAGGCTGCCTCTCCTTTAAAAATGCCTCACTGCAGCAAAGAGAGATATTAAGAAAAAAATTTAATTTCTACTTCGTTTTGCATGGCTGAGAGCCTGGATATTTAACTTCATGTAGGGAAAAAAGGCTGCGTTGTGTGTGCAAGGAGCAGCCACGATGTAGCTCAGCAGCAGTAAAGCTAGTGTATGAATTAAAGTAAAGACCATATGAAAGCAAATAAAAGAATCTTCCTAGAGATCAAATATGGCATTTGTACAGAACCTTATTCAAAATGGATACAAATGCATCAGTTTCCTCAGAATTATAGGTGAATCAAAGGAAAATTACATCCAGGAAGATAAAGCAATCGACTAGCAGCCTTACCATGTGAGAGGCAGAGATGCAACTTTGAAGCTTCCCGTATGGCTTGCCAAAGGGCCAGATGTTGCAGGTGGAACAATGTCCTTTCTGGCTTAGCATCTGGTTCCTGTCGCTCTGATCCATAAAAAAAGGAAATGCGGAAGGATGTGGTAAAAATCATTTTATAACTTCATTTAAGAAAAGAGTCTTTTCTGTTGCTTTTGTAATAAAATCATATTTGGAATGAACATTTCTCTTCAGAGGTGGAGGCCTTCACAGACAGTGTGCCGTACTGAAACCTGTTGATTCTCTTGGAGCTTGAACAACTAATTTCTTGGCCAATAAGAGGCTATGTAGCCCTAAAAGATAACATAATCCAGAAAAATCATCCTTCTTAATGTTTGAGGAGAATTGTTAACTATTTGTCAGAGCAAGGATTTGGGATTTACAGCCCCTTGGTTTCATTCTTGGCTCTGTCACCCTCACAGGCATTTTGCAGCCTGAATGTACTAGATATTATTGTCACCTCTTAAGGATATAACAATGATTAGCTTTCTTATAAACGTGGGTAAAAGCATAATAATCTATAAAAGGTTTTAAGGCTTTTTTTTGTTAGGTGTGAAAGCAATTCTAACTCTGGCCTCCCACAATCTTGGTAATTCCTGTCTAGTGTTTACTGGTATTTCAGCTTTCCTTGCATGAGATACATTGCCCAGATATATCAAGCCAGAAAGCCAATAACATCAGTTGTTCTTCCTTCCTTCCTCTTTCATCCTCTCTCTTCCTCTCTGTACATAGTCCATCTCCAACAGGAAGATGCAGTTGCTATTGTACTAAGGTACCGTAAATCCTACTTTGAAGAATGGATAACAATGATTCTCCTTCAGTTTACTGCCTTCATGATGAAGACTTATTGCTATTAATTATTTCAGTTGTGTACTAATTTATACTGACTGGTTAATCTGTGTTTTTCTCTTACTTGAGTACTTTTCATGACCGGTGCTGAATTTGCAGCATGTGAGACTGGTAATCCTGCTGCAAAAAATAAAGACCTGTAGATATAGGATGTAATGTCAGGTTCACCAAGAGGACATTGTTAAGCAGATCACAAGGCAAATGACAGAAAATATGAGTACAAATGAGTTGATCAGTCTGCCAGAATCCAATTTTATGTGGCTGCTGAATCCTTGTGATAGTTCACTGTGAAGGACAGCAGGCACATTTCTTGTCCTTTTCATGATACACCATACATCAGGCCAACAGCAAAGTCTCTGTTTGAGGTCAGTTTTATTATATTAAAACCAAAAATGTTTTGTATTACTCCAGAAGTTGTAAAAAATATTATTGCTCCAAACACCACTCATGACTACTGGAAAGGGGCACATGAAACTCCACGTATGGAGCCCTGTAGGCAGTGTCACATAAAATATGATATGACATAGTAACATAACAGACACTGACAGGTTATCCAAGTGCTTCCAGCAATAAGGCAAGTATCTTAGTACCATTGGCACATCATTATAGTAATTACCAGTGAGCTATTGTGTGCTGTAGGCTTCAGAAGGGGCTTCTGGGAAAAGGAGTGGGGTTTCCGAGAGGAGTCAGTTTGTGGGAGCAGATCCCAGTGCAACTGGGCCACCAGATATTAGGAATCAATTAATGCATAACGATGTGAAAGCTGGTGGCCAAGAGACTCCACAGCAATGCTTGCACAAAATCTTGAAAGGATGTCCTCTTATTATTTGAATATCACGATCACTAGAATCAGACTCATGTTCTGTAATAAGTACTGCTGAATGGTTGTTATAATTCCTGAAAGTGATTATTGCAGTTTATATCTGACCTTCTGGCCCTCACAGTTAAAAACGGGTGAAGTCCAAGGCTTCTGGCAGACTTTGGGTGCTTTGATTATATTAGCTCAATCAACTTCCTTGCATTCTTCTATGTTTAAAAGACCAGAGCTTTCTGCTTTACTTTTTCCACTAAAAAAAAAAATGTTTGTGACTAGATCCCTCTGTGTTTGTGCCCTATGGTTATAAAAAAGATTTCCTAGACGTGGCCTCAAGTAGTGAGATGAGCCTGCCCCAAAATTTCACATCTTCCTCCAAACTGGAGTATTTGTCTCTAGTGTAATCTTTTGCTCAGGAAGTGAAAACCTAAGTCAGAGACAATGCAGATAGAATCAGGCCCAATATTTGGACATATTCCTCCATTTTAAAATCATGCAAACCTGTATTTGACATCAATATTACTGAAGAAATTTAGCAATCTGAAAAATTATATACACTTACCTTTTACAACAGCATTTGCTCCAATTAAGCCTTTAATCAACAACTTCATTATAAGTGAGTTCTTGTGTGTTTGTAGATTTTCTTTTCCTAGAAGCAGTTGGTTGATACCATCATGCATGATATTTCAGTGTGTTATGTGAAGATTAAATTACAACTTGGTATGGAATTCTTTCGGGGTAATATCCCAGCCTGGACTTATCAGAAAAGTTCTACAAGTGCTAAGAGAGGGAGGTGGTGGGAAACTGAAGCTGTGTAATAACTTTCGATAGCAAAAAGAATAGGGCAGTTATGCTTTTCTGTTCAGGAAGTAATTCCAGTTTAGCGTTAAGAGACAGGCACATTTAACTGCCTTCTGGATTGTCACGCTTTCCTTTTCCCACCTGCCAGACCCTGACTCACTTTGTTCTTCTCTTACCCCTTTCCGTCATCTTGCAACCCCCCTCATGAGTGTCACTGGAGCTTCTGCATGTTCCTCATTCCCCAGGTACTCAAGTCTGCAGCTCTGCAACTCTCCATTCTTATTATACTGGTAGCTTATATTAGTAAATAAAACAGGGCTGGGCATGGGCTTGAGCACACAAATGTGACTACCTACATGGTTCAACTGTCAACAGGCTTCTTGGTGTCATTTTAGCTGACAGCCACTAGCACTCTCCCGGATGATTCCGTAGTTCCCTAGCATTAGCCAGGGACTAGTCTCAGTAGGCAATTTGAGTGCAGCCACCCTGTTCTGGGGGAAAGCAAATGGATGTATATGGGCATCAGCCATTTCGTTCCACTTGGCCTCTGAACAGGGAAGCATCTAGGGCCTGTTTTATTTAGTCATACTCCTACAGCATGCGTGTCCATTCCCCCTCCCTCCCTTCCTTACCAGCCTTGCCATGCTATTTTGAAGGCCTCATGTGCCTCTCCCCAATGCTATTTAATGCTGTCTTTTCACAAATATCTGTTTTAGGCTGCATTATTAATACTTGTGAGTGCCCAAAACCCATAAGATGCTGCAACACAGAAAATTATGTCATTGGCTTAAATATCGGAAGATTAAAAATAATACCTTTTGGGCTCCTTTTATTACCTCTGAGGGATTTTTTGGCAGGAGAGGAGAGGTTTTAGGACATATTCTGGTCATGCTTCCAAGCTTCCTTCTGCATCATTGATGGAAATTACCTTTTTATTATTAAATGAGAGTAGAGATTCTCAGCAAATCATATGATCCCAGGAGTAGGGGCTTTAAGACTAATACAGTTGGCAACAATAATTCAGTATAGAGGGATATCATTAGCACTATCTCCAGTCTTACAGTTGTCAGAGCTAAATGGAAGGGATCTTTGCCCTAAAGCTAACTTTACCCAGAACTCTTGGGAACATACCGCCATAAACATAGGTTTAGGCTCTATTTACATGGCACGGTTCACTGCCATATAGAGAAACCTCATCTGGTCAATTAGAGCTAGTTTGGGTATCTTCATACAGCATTATATTTGTTCACTGTAGATATACTCATTACCATCTTTTAGTGTCTGCCAGAGTTTTCCTTGTGTGTGATAATGAAGGGGTCCCTTCGTTCCATGTTTGCTGCTACTACAGAGAGTAATGGATTGTGTTCAGGCAAGTCTGCTGCACTGACCTCCAGTGGAACTCCCAACATACTTGAAAAATAAATGGCCAAGCCAATCTAAACCTCAAAGCATTGATTTGGAAACTTAAACTTTATGGTCCTGTTTTGAAAATTTAAAACTTTTATACAGCAGTTAGGAAAAAATGTGGTTGCATTTGTGGTCTTATTAGTAGACACTGAAATATTTTTTGCATTTGGTTATCATTTGGGTGAATCCACATAACTGATTTCAAAGCTTAGAGGCAGAGTTTCTCACCCACGTGAATGGTCCAACCATAAAACATGGTTCTGAAAACTGAAGAGAATTACTAGATGTTGATCTCAAATATTGTCTAGAAAACAAAGAAAACTGTTCAGAGAGACCTATGAAGCTTAACACCTGATATCTGGAAAACACCACACAGACACAAATAAAAGGAAATCAGCACTAAGCAGAGAACACCTTTCTCTCTTCAGATAAATTTTTCCATCTGAGCTATAGCAGCCTACTGAACTATGAAGGCAGTGAAGCAGGGCACATAATTCATGTTTCAGGCCATTAGAATGAATTGAGTCTCCACAACTTTACTGAAACATCATCTTTTTATTTCCATTTAAACCATGTGCTCAGCCTGAGTCAATGCAAACAAGATCTTCAGCAAACAGCATTTTCTTAAAAGCGAAATATACTCTCACAGTCTTAATTTTAGCTATGATTTCTTAAAAGATGCAGGTCTCAGGCGAAAATAAATGGCATGAAATGCAGTAAAGGCAACTGCAAAAAGTCCATGCAGTAAGTAATGAGAAACAATGGCTGCTCCTTCCACAGAATGGACTAAATCATCAGACCTGCAGAAAAACAAGACCTTGCTCTCCCACCAGTAATTCCCACCACTCTTTCTTCTTAAGAAATGGAAGCACAGGTGCATCACAAGAACCTAACATGATCCTAATTGCTTAGGCTCTGATCTAGTGACCTAAACAAATGCAAAATCACTTCCTTGTTCTTGCTCATTTTGGTGGATAAGAGGTCAGCCCTGTGGGTGAACTTGTTTAGATGCTGTGATTCTTTTCTTTGTTCTGACACCAATATTATTCCTTTCTTAGACTACAATGTTGGTCACTTTTTTAATATTTACAGACCATAGCCATCATCCTTCCTGATGCACTATAAACAATAATTCGGCTTTCAGTTTGCCACATTTTTCACAATGGATGCTGATTCTTGTGACAAGGTTTCCCTTAAGGCTATCCTTGGTGAGACATTTGGGGAGGAACAGTATTATCAATATCATTTTTCTTGTTAAAAATATTCCTATGGCTATGGAGTATCCAGGTGGTACTTAAGAGTGTGCAGAGCCCTCCTCTCCTGTTGTTTGTGGAGGGCTGTGTTTGTTACAGGGGTTTCTCACAGAGGGGTGGCTAACACTGGCATAGTGCAGGCTAGTAGGAAGAGCAGCAGAGTAAGACTTTTTAAGGGTCTAATTTTGTTTTCTCAAGAATATGCTGAGACACTGGCACAGGTTGCCCAGGGAAGTTGTGGATGCTCCACCCCTGGAGGTGTTCAAGGCCATGTTGAATGGGACCTTGGGCAGCCTGGTCTGGTGGGAGATGTCCCCATGGCAGGAGGGGTTGGAACTGGATGATCTTTAAGGTCCCTTCCAACCCTAACTGTTCTATGATTCTATGATTCTACTCTATGATTCTACTATTCTATGATTCTATGATTGTATGATTCTGAGCTGGTGCAAAAACACTTATCACCGGAGTGTTGGTTAGCCTGCATGGAAAAGGCTTGTCTTGTGGGGTGTTCTGAAAATTAAACCTGTTTACACACATTGTGGGATCTTCAGAATAAAGATACTGGAGAAGTGTAAGGTATTAATTACACCGTGCTAGTTTGCTGTGCTGCACAGAAGAAGCATTACCCACTAAGAGTAGATAATGCAAAGTTACCTTTGAATTACCAAACAGCAGGAGGTATTTGCCTCACAGTTTCATTAAGAACTGTGACTGTGGCTCTGATGTGTGGGTTGACGTAGTGAAAGCTTGCATGGTCCTCCATTGCGTGAGAAATACATGCCTTAGCCTAAAATCGTAACTTCAAATTGAAGTGCCACATGCAATTATTTGGTTTCAAAAGTTACTCAGAATGAAAACACATTTATTAGAGTAATTGCAATCTATATCTGATAAATGGGAACACATCTGGTCCATATCCCTGATACAAACCCCTCAGTATTAATTATATTGATGGTTAAAGCTGAGGAGTGAGTTGAACATTATTTATAGTGATCTTCGCTAAATAAATCATTTTTAAAATGGCTTTCTAAATGTAACGTTTCCCTTTTAAGAAGCCCTACAGAATTAAAGAGGCTTTACAATGGAACATGAAACATATTGCAGAGGGAGAGACAGAAGCTTGCTTGATTAATGCGCACGATTATCAGCGATGCAAATCACTTTCACTTATTAAGTCTTGTTTAATATCCTAATGAAGGCTTCCTGAGCAGATTTGATAATTCCAGAGAAAGTGACTGTGAACTAATGCCCTTTCAACATGTTGAGAATGAGCAGTGCTATAAAGAAAACCTCATTTACTATAATTCCCACCAAATGTGGTATCCTTTTCTAGACTCCTACCTCACAGCAGGAGACAATTAACCTTTTCTGTGCCAGAAGTGATTCCCAACATGTTCCAGCTGTGAAGGCCAGCAGGTCAGGCATGAATGAAGTTTACCTTCCGCTTTTGGTCTGAAAAACCACAATTATGCAAACATGTCAAGAAAGCCCTGAGCAACTCTGGGCTTTCACATGGTTTCTGCCAGCATACGCACTTGTGTTTCTTACCTTAGAAAGAAGGGGTCTACATCAATTCAACAAAGCAGTGTGCCTCTCGGAGGGACTGCTGCACACAGCTCAAATTAATTTAGAGCAGGTCTTCTGAATGCAGCTCAACAGCCCAGAAGATTCCCTCACTGAATATCTGGGTAATTAAACTCTTGTCACTTCTAGGCCTGTAAAAGTTGTGGTACTGTAGGCACGATGGTCTAGTGGTAGAAGAGAATCAAGGTGTGTTATGGGAGGTGATGCCTTTTTTCCAGATACCTTGCCTCAATTCTAAATTTGGATGTGGTGGAAAGTGATGGAAAGTGGCACATTTTCCCTTTTCCTCCCTTGACCTTGTCCACACAACATATGACTTAACATTACTGGACTGTTCCAGGACGTTAGGGTGGCCACACCTATACACAGAGAAATAAGCCATTAATGCAGTGGGTTGGAAAGCCCATTACATGCTGTGTGAGCTGGGAGCCTGCATGTTCAACTCCACAGAAATAAGCTTTGCCTTAAACCATGGCCTTTGCCAGACAGAGCTGCAATTCAGTTCTTTGCAGTTTCAGAGAATTACAAATTCCTCCTTTAATTTAAAAGAACAAAACCAATGTCAAAGATATAAAGAAATAGCTTTGATGAAAAAAAAAATGCCATTTCACCTTGTGCTTATCTGGAGATTTTCTAGGAAAAACAAGACTCATAGTTAGATTTGTTTTTAAAACAACCAGTCCCCTGGGATGGAAGCACCTGAGGGGGAGAAATTGAAAGGCAGCAAACCCTTAAGAATTTTGTGAACATTTTTATTAGATCTGTATTAGGGCAAGGAATATGGATTGGACTGTATGTTTGTAGGCATGTTCAGAAAAACATTTTCTAATCCACATACTTGTATAGGACAGGGTTTTAATATAGACTTATAATAAATACCGTTTGGTGGTATACATCTCCCAAGTGACTGAGAACTGTCATGTAAAATGAGAATGTAGAACTGGGTTTATGTCTTTATTTCTGTGTATAATGAATTGAGAACATTTCAAATAACTATAGGTGACATGATGGATCTCAAAAAGATAAGAACATTTCAGCTGCTAGTGTAGTAACACCAGTAAAATAAGAATACTTTAAAAGCTTGTTTTCTTAAAAAAAAAAGACACACAATTTGTATCAGTGTTTGATTGGGAGGGGCTTTTATGCACCTTCTGAAACTATGTAAAAACACATAATTATTGCCGTCCATCAAGCAACCTTTCACAAGGAAAGCATTTCGGTATATTATATGTTTAATTTAAACAGAAAGTATTTTTGGCTGAAAAGCCCATGTGTGCTAAAAGAGTGAAGAAAATGTGCGTATGTTGTTGACTTTGGTCTGTCAGCTAAGGCGGATTGAAACACTGTCATCAAAAACCATTACACATATGTTTATTGCTGTATGTGCTTGCGACATTGAAGTATTATGTTCACACAAGAGAACTCTGTGGTTTGGAATTCCTCAAGACTTCAGCCAGAACAGAAGTTGCTTAAAAAAATCTAATGTCAAGTCAAAGCAGAGGGCTTGCTCTGAGTCCTCTTGTTGTATAAAATAGAATATTTAAGTAGAACAAAAAATATGAGGTAGTTCAGTCAGTTTTGCTCCAAAGTGTGAGAAACAGCTGCTTTCTTCTTTTTTATTTGATAAGGCAGTGTTTCAAAATAGAAGTTGTCAACATTTTTTTCACAAGAAACAAAAAAAAGATGATCTCCCAGCCAGTTCTTAGCCCTTGAAAAATGTTACTATCGAAAAAAAAAACCAAAAACCTCTGTTATTTTCAGGCAGCCTACCCATGGAAAACTTTCCAACAGAACTGTTGCACATGCACTGGCAGAAGGAGCACAAGAATCATAGAATCATAAAATAATAGAATCATAGAATAGTTTGGGTTGGAAAGGACCTTAAAGATCATCTAGTTCCAACCCCCCTGCCACGGGCAGGGAGAGGGACATCCCACTAGAAGAACAGCCATAGAGATATGCCCAACATGGACTGAAAAGGTGAAACTGGAATAACAGAGGGGAAGCTAGAGGGGAAATGAAGCTGAGGAGTGGAGGACTAAAGTTTGAGGTCATATCATACGTACTAGTGTTATTCAGTTCATGAATAACAGACATAAGCACATGCATTGCTAATTTTCATTAACAGTTGGCCCTGAGGCGGTGACTGTCCCTCTCTGTTATTGACATTTTCTTGTCTTTGTAACCTTTGTATACTGTGTTACTACAGTATAAATGGCTTGAGCAAACCCTTAAAGACCCTAGAAGCAAGTGGTACCAGTGCAACTTGGTGCAGCTCTGGATGGAGTCTCCAAAGTGGGCTGCAGGTTCTATGATAGATACAGGTGCATCCAAAACCATGTTTCCTTCCTCCTGCCTTGGGACAGCCTCTCTGTTGGACCCAGCCTCTTTGGAGCTCCTGAGAGCTGAACTCTCTAAAGTTTACAGTGTGTTATTTTCAGTTGAAGCTCTCCATCATGCCTGTTCTCACAACAGGCATGTCCACATCTGAGCAGTTTGTGGTATGCTCTGACAACACTTTAATTTTGGTTAGGCTATTGATTGACTGTGCAGCAATATCTGGAGGATATGTCCAGGTCTACATTGGGGAGATGCAGCGCAGCAGGCATGCTTCAACTAACTCAGTGTTCAACACGATTTTGTTTTAAGTGTGGACAGTCACATATGAAATGCGCTTACTTTCAGTGGTTGTATTATAAATTAATTATACATCTTGAATGAAATAGAAGCATAAGGCAACTCTTTCTACCTGCTGAATTATTTCTCCAGTATCAAAATTGATTAACGTTCATATGCCAACACCTCATTCTTATTATTTTTTTTGAGGCAGTCTTGTCCTAGACTGGCTTTCTTCCTCTTTTTCATGTTCTTTACCTTCTGACTAGAGGTACAAAAGGGCATTTCCTGCTAAACTGATCTCATTTATATGGCCTGCATAATAAAATGGCTGCCTGGAAGAGTGTTCTTAGAAGGCAGGTATCTGTTTCCTACCCCCAGGCATTTATTAGGTGTAAACATCACAGAAAACTACACCATCATCATGTAAAAGCATTTATTATGCACTGCCAGCAATCATATGTAAGCAAGATAAAAACAATGCTTAAAAGTATCCTGATTTTATGTTCCACAAAGCTACGAAATAATAAATTCTCCTCCTCCTGATTCCAGTGAAGCATTTGATCATTGAAGAATAATTTCCTTTGGAGGGAGTAAATTGTTTGCAAGGGGTAGCAATAGATATGAACCTCCTGTAAGTCACTGTATCTAGGTTGCCGAGTGACTTAAAAGTATTGATGGCCACCAGTCTACCTCCAATGTAGGCAAGTGTCCCTGCTGCAGAAATCACTATCACAACTGACATCCATCCCAGTTACACAGGAAAAGAGGCCTTGAGGTAAAGGACATGGAGTCCAAATTACCCTCTTAGCTACAGAGGTGTTTGCTCTGTCCAGATTAAGGCAGTGTTGGGATGTTGTATAGAAATCATCAATCATCCTGTACATATTGGGTGAATAAAGAAAAGAAAGGAGTCTCCATGGATACTAATCCACCATCTTTTATACTACTAACCACACTGTTCCTTTCTTTCTTTTTTACCTTTATGAATATACTGTATTTCAGTGTATTTTCAGTTCAGCAGCACTTTGTGTTTTAAAGCTCATTGTGCCTAAACACACTGTGTTGCCCAGCAGAGATTGGCTCTTCTTGTTGATCTTGTTCTCTTTTAGTATGAAATCATATAAGCATCTCCCTCCTGGATGACACCAGCTTTTAATAACTATGAATATTTAGGAAGACTTTACACCAGTCACTACTATTTGCAAATTAAAATCTCATCTGAT
This sequence comes from Cuculus canorus, assembly GCF_017976375.1. Taxonomy (NCBI): domain Eukaryota; kingdom Metazoa; phylum Chordata; class Aves; order Cuculiformes; family Cuculidae; genus Cuculus; species Cuculus canorus. Next base: position 95,006,635 of record NC_071403.1, read on the forward strand.
TCACTGAAAAGAGTGAAATATTGGTTGTTTTAAAGTAAATGTACCTTTGACCTTAGCATGCCAATGATTATACATAGGCTAATTATAAATACATGTGTTTGTTATTAATAATCCCAGCCTATTTGCAACAGAGGCTGAAATAAATCAGTGGCTAGGCACTAGGTGATAATGATAAGTATACATACAGATAAACTAATTTCCAGAGTTTAAAGAAGAGTAAATTTCCTAGATGAACTGTAAATTTCACCACCCACCTGTGGGATGTGTAAATATAGATATTGGGTGGGAAGCAGGTTTTATTTTACCACTGACGTGATGCAGTGATGAACTCTGACATATTGCTGACTGTGGTTACTTGATAAGTGTAAGATGTGAAAAGCCAGCAATAACACTAGATGGTATCAGATCTCTAAAATAATATGTGTTTGAAGGTGTTAGGTATAAATATGGCAGTACAAAAATAAAAACAGACAAAAGTATGGTTCATTCATGAAGGGAAAGAAACATCAGAGGAAACAGATCTTTCTTTTTCTGTTCACTTTTAAGAAGGAAATTGAGCACTAAAAACAACAACTTTAAAATTACGTTTAATATTCTGGTAAAATCAAGTGATGTGCTGCCAGAATTTTAACAGGAAAAGGTTCTGAGAAGTGTTCGTCCCTAGCTGCTGACCTTCGTGATGCCACCTGAGTAAGACCATTCTCTCTCCACCTTTGCCTCACAAACTACCAATTGCCCATCCTCCTTTTTTACCTTCCACTGACTTTGCTGCTACTGCCTGTGTTACAGCTGCCCTCTGCAATCAGGCTGGGCCTATACCCAAACAGAAAGTGGTGTTGGCCGGGGCTCATTCACGGTTCTCTGTCCTGAAGGCATGTGAAAAAACTGTAAAAAACAATTAGCAACCAAACAAAAAAAAAAATTAAATAACAGCCTTACGTTTTACCTTGAATAATCAGACTATATGCAACCATCTTTTACTGGTACAAATCAGTAAAGCATTATTTGGCCCGAATCACTCTTGATTACTTGTTCGACCGGTTGTCTAGAGAGCATGTTTGATGGCTTCATGTCATTCAGGCCAAGATTCCTCCAGATGCTTATGTGTTTGCCTGCCTTCCCCTGTCATCTAGATGTCTCATGAGTGGATTTTCTATTTCTTTCTGGCTTTGGGTAGACAAGCATGATGTATTGTTACTTTTCTGCATTATGTTCTGGTGCTTCCAACTGCTTTCACTGGAGTAAGTCATCATGTTCAGGATTTATTTGCTCAAAAAGAAGTGCATATTTCTTGGATTCTCAAAAATGTGTGCAATGACTTAAAACTTCAGACCCAGAGCAGAAGGAATTCATCTGCTTCTTCATCAAGAGACCACATTATGCAGAGAACTGAAACTGGGTCAGATTTCCGGGCAATGTAAGTTAGAGCAGCTTCTTTGAAGTAAATGGACTTAGACCAATTAACACCAGCTAAGGATCTGCTTTGCGGAATTCCTGGTGAGTGTGAGAGGGCTGCCTAATTACATTCATTGGAGAAGGGTCTGTAAACGGATGGATCTAAACAAGTGACAGCCATCCCACCTACACTGCTTAAAATTGTTCTAGCTGATAATACAGTTGTTAAGATCAAAGACAGTACAAGCAAGATATACGACAAATGATTCTGACTTGGCGAAGCCTAGGGAAGAACTGTAGGCTTCCCCTCTCCTCTGTTCCCTGCAGCTGCCTTTATCCTGGTTATAGTGCTGGAAGTTCTTCTTATTTCTTATAAGCAATGTCTATGCTTTCTCCTGCCGTCTCTTGCATTGCTTCAGCTAGAAAGGGGCATGAGCATTTCCATCTCCCCACACCTCCACTGACTTTGCTCTCCCTAGCAGCAAAGCCATAAGGGTATAAGGGAGCACGGATGCTAGAGTGGACTCTAGGTGAGCAGGCCAAGATGTTTGGTGGTAAGCATGAATTACGGGGATCTCAGATTTCTGTGTTGGGTATCTTAAAAATAACCTCGTTATCAGAAAGTGCTTAGTACTTTCTGGAAAAAATAGTTCCTTTAAAATGCTTTTGGTTCAACAGCCAAGAGCAGAAGGAATTTTGTAAAGGGTTGGCTTCCTTGTTTTTTGCTGGTGTGAACAACAGCTCCTCGAGCTCAGCTGGGGCAGGCAGTGCCGGGAGACAGCATTGGGAAGCCCTCCACACAATAAGCTCAACATAAAATCAAAGGCTGAACAGGTGAGTAATAAAAAACAAGGCAAGCCCATGTGCATTGCAAATAGCAGTACCAAAAGGTTACGGCCGTTACCAGAGCTTTCACACTAAAGTCACCTTTGCCGAATCAGAGACCTGGTTCAGGATGTCTCTAAACCATTACCTTGAGTATGGACACGGAAGGTAATGAAAAAGAGAAAGTTCCCATATCAAATGCCATCTTGTTGCTTTGACCAGTCACCTTTTAAATATTTATGTTTTATTTTTATCTGCGTATTAGTGAGACATTATTTGTGCACAGGCTGTTAAAAACAGTTCTAAGGGAAACACACTTCCAGCTGGTTTCCTCCTGTTTTCCATCTGCTGTGTGTATGTGTCTTTGGAGGCATTTAACTGTTTCTTGTCATGGTAATTGGTATTTTTTCAGTAGTGAAGGTGGGAGGGGTGGAGGAGAGAAACCCTAAGGCATCTGTATTTGTGCTTAGTTGATCTAAAAGAGATTATCCTGGTTATTTCCTAATAAACATTATGTGATTTAAAAAAGATGGGGTGGGACAGGGGAAGGGTATCAAACATCAAGTAACATTAAGTTTTTAAGAGTTAACTTCCCTAAATTGTATCTTTGTATTCTTCTATTTATGCATCACTACTCTTTCCCCATTTAATCTTAAATATGTAAATCCTCAATTTATCTGGAATTACTTAGTGAAAGGCTGATGTGTGAGTGTGGCAGATTATAATATTCCATCGCCACCCCTGATCCTCTTTACCTCTTATTCTTTTCATAGCAGATCAAAAAAAGCTGTATGCGTGCCACAAGAATATATTATTTTAAGAGACTTGGACTTAGAAATTGATTTCCTTGATGAGAAAAGGAAAAGTCTCCTTCTGACCTGAAGGGTCACTTCATAATCCTGTCACTCTACATCAAAAAAGCTTTTTTTTTTCTTTTAGTAGAAGATGAGAATATTTCTGAAAAGGAATTAATTTTTCAGATACAGTGAAAACGATGACTTAAAGAGACTTAGCAGATGATAGAGGGCTGTCCTATTCAGAATATATCTCCTGTGATTAGAACAAGCTCTGAATATATTTTAGGGTCAGGCAGTTTTAGGTGGAGATTGGGATTTGTACTTTGGGATGAAACTGATCTTATATTTTTATCGAAGTACTTAAGGTTTAAGCTGTAGTCTTCCCTTTTTTTGAGAGGGGATTTCACCAGTTTTTATAATGGGGATTGGTGCAAGAAGCCAATAATTTCTGTGTATGGATTTTAGTTAATAGGATGTTTGATATGAAATTACTTTCATCACCAGTAATTAGGTTCAGCTACTAATACTTTTTTCATAGTACTTTTCTGAAGAGAAAGCACCTGATACCAACGTAGACTGTCACAATCTATTTTATTTATATAATTACTGAACAGTCTTAAAGAAATTCCTTTAAATCATATGCTTATGGAACAGCAGTCAGAAGTATTTTTATGTATTAATAGAATGCTGCTGGTGTATATATGCTCAGTACGTGCAGGTGCATATATGTACCTGCCTGATCATGTGTGGAGACACATGATATGCTGGCTTTATATATTTATATTTTTAAAAATTATGAGATATACAATATAGAACATATCATTTAAGATATGTAATATAAAGTGTAAGGCATAATAGGCAATATTATAGAAATTAAAATTTAGTAAATAAATTTTAGTGTACACATTAATTGTATATGTTATTTATATATATTTTATAATACTAATTATACGTTGTATATTGTATATATGTAATCACTTGATTATATCATAGGAGTAGTCAAAAGCTATGGGCAAGAGGCTCAAAATATTTTAAACAGCTTAGAAGCTTTCATGGAGGTGCACTATAAAAACGGAAGGTTGCTGCTCTGAAGACCTTAGAATTATAATTTGTTTATATAGTGATAATTATTGTGTGATACTGCGTATCTTTAACATAAAGTACATAAAGAAAAATGCAAATTCTCTTTCTGCAGATAAGTTGGCTATTGTCTGGACTATCTGTTAGTTTTTCTAATTGCTGGTCTATAGGCAGCAGCAAGATACTCCCTGCTGATAAAAACTGTTCTTGTGATGACGGCATGAGGTGCTACAGCAAAAGCCATTATTGAATAAATAAAGAGATTTTTTAATTTGAGAACTATTCTACCAGGAGATTTTTTCTTGTTTTGCAGGGCTTTTTAAAAAGAGTAATTTATGAATATTTAGTGAATGTTGCTAGCTCATGTTGCTGACTGCATTTGGAGATCAGCAGAGAGCTGATTTGTGTTTAGGAGCTGCAAAGCCAAAGTAAATCTGTGGCTTGAGCTCTCACTGGTGTTTCCTGTACAAGTTGGGTGCCTAAACGCTGATGATAGCTTCAAATTGTAACCAGAGGATCCTGACTGCTAACTTGTGTTGAATTGAAAAGCAGGGTTTTAGCCTAATAATCTAGTTTAGATCTGATATTCCCGCAGGAATCGGGCAAGAGGAGACGATACTTTTAATCATGTTCACTGTGTTCAAGATAGTGGAGGTCTGTGAGGATTCTGGAAATGTGGTAGAAAACCTAATTTGAAACTAAGGACTGTATCTATACCTAACTGAGATAATATAGCCTTTACTAGCAGAGGGTATTTGCATGAGTTGAATTTTATGATCCTTAAAAATATAACAGTAAATCTTCGACTAATGAGTCAAACTAAAATGCGGGGAAGTTGTGAGCTCTGCCAGAACAAAACAGGAAACAGGAAAAATGATACTTTCACCCAGGGAAACATGAAAGCTGGGTATGCCCAAGTACCTGCTTGGGGAAAGAAGCATTCAAAACGAGGTGTCTGGGGCAGTTTCCCATTCTCAGCCATGTCCTATGCAGATGTTAAAAATGCAAAGCTGCATCTGCTTAATGGATGAGAGAGAAGAAAAATCCCAAGGTGAAACTTTTTGCACTTCTACCCTGGGATGAATCCAGGGAGTTTCGAGTTGTTTAATTCTATGCAATTGCTTGTAGTTATTTTTAATTTCGTGAGTGCTAGCTCCAGTCCGAATGGAAGTACTCACGTAGGCTGCGATACAGCCCCTTTCTCCTTCGCCAGAGCCTCCCCTCCCATCTTGGATCTCCTTTATTGGGGATGTCAGAGCGCACCCATCACCATGGCACTCACGTGCCCTCCAACAGTGCGCCAAACAACGCGACTAGCATCTGTCGGGGCCATGCGTCCTTTCTTCCACAGCCGCCCCTGAACTCGATCCACCCTGCCCTCTGCCTGACCTCTTCCCAAAGCTTCTCACTCCCCGCCGCCTGGGTGCCCTGGCTCAGCTCCGCTTTTCAAACTGTTGCCCTTGGAAGTGCCTCTCCACCCTCCGCATCGGCTGCGAGACAGAGCCAGCAAAGAGCAATCTTGCCACGTGAACTTCTCTTTGTTTTTCTTTGCGCTTAAGACAGACCATCTCCCTAGTAACTTTTGTGGCATTATATGTGAAGGGGCTCATTATGTAAAACATACATTTTCCTCACTGCTAGAACTCTGTGAAGTGTAGCTCAGAGCATTTCAGCGGCTGCACATTATACTGGGATATTAACTCCGCCACAGCCCTCTATTTATCATCTCGCACATCACTCCACCGTACAGCAGCTCTAAAGATTGCTGAAATACAAACTTACTGCATTTGATCCCAGCGGAAGCTGGATGTGGCTGCTCTCCGAGCCGAGCCTTCAGAGCTCTTGTACCTATATTTGATCAAAGACGCTAAATGCCCGAGTACAATGTATAAATATTGAAATGTATTGTGAAAATAAAACCACCCCACCCCTCAGGACTGAGAAGCCTAATGGTTTGAAGCAGTACGGTGGTGCAGGATTTTCCTATTGTCTCAGCAGAGGGGAAAAAGTTGACTTCGAGAATTATTTGCACATACCATTTCTCTGAAAAGAAATATGTGGGGCCAGTTCCATAGTTTCCGAATGAAATCTAACCTTCAGCCAAAAATTGAGCTGTCCAGGTTGACAACATTCAGGAAACTGTGCTTTTCTGGAGAGATGACTGCAGTGGCAAAGATAAACTGGCAGGAAGGTTTCTTTGGAATGATATGAATTTAATGAATCATATCCACATAAAAAAATTCCCAGCTGGTCTTAAATTTCAGGGAGATTTAAGTGATAAAAGATATTTTCCCTGTCCCTTTAGATGTGTATTAGAGATGAGAGGCCTTAGATAAGCCCTCCTGGGAATCAAGCTTTCCTTTTTCTTTAATTTGTTTTAAAGAAAGAAAAGAGCCAGGCATGCTTCTGAGTCGCAGATGGGTATAATTAGTTATTTGCTATTACTGGACTTTTAAAGTTGTCTACTCCCAGTCCTTTTGTATTAAATATTTTTTTTTTTCTTTTAAACCCAGGCTAATGAAAAACTACATGGCATCATCCTCCCCCCCTCCCCGCCTCTCTCCCCCCCCGAAAAATAAACACTAAACAACCCAGCTGTACTCATTTGCTTTTCCCCTTCCACCATCCTTGTGTGGGGTGCATCCTTTCCCCTATTAACATATTGATTTATTTAAATTAAAAATAATGATCTCTTTTCCCCTCTCCAGATCAGAGTCTGTCTCTGATCCTTATTAACAAATTGATTGCAGTATTGGTGTCAGTATGGCTCATTTAGTAGCTCTTTTGCCTAAGGTCCAGAAGGTTGGAGGAGGGAACAGCTTCCACACGTAGATGCTGGCCCAGCTCCAAGACTCACACTGCTCAGGTGGAAGGGACAGCTGCTAGAGACAGCACTGAGACACTTAGCAGGGTCCTGCTTTGGGTCGTGATGATCTGGCTGGAAGTTGGAAACTGCACAGTAACTCTTTAAAGCGGCTGTGAAAAGAGCATTGCCACCCTGCCCCAGGTGTCTCAACCTGACCTCCTGTGAGTACAAGAAGCCTTGATGGTCTCAGCCTCTCCAGTCCCTTGCCCCTGCCTGGATAAAAGGTGGCGTCTGTGTAACACTTGCCTTGCCAGTTCCGAGCACAAAGAGCTTGAGGATGTCACAAGCCCTAAAAATATCACATAAACCTCAGCTGCCTTATGTCTGTTGAAAATAAAGCACCAAAATGTGTTTTGGTCTTCTTTGGCCCTGTCCTTATTCCCTGGTTTTAGGGACTGTTCCATTCCAAGTTCAGGGAAATGTATGAAGGGCTTTCCGTCAGTTACTCCTGGTCAGCGTGATGTGAGCATTCCTGTTAACAAACAGAAGCCACGGAGCTGGAAAGGTCAGCAGATGTGGGTGAAAAGCTAAAGCAGGATCTGCTTCCCTACCAGCCTTTTTCTCGCCAGCATTTAGCTCTCACAGAAGGCTTGCAGCAGATACTGCTGAAGGGTGGGAGGTGACTGCTCTGTAGCCCCATAGCTCTGCCAGGTAGCGTCCAGCAATGCCTTTGCCAATGTGAACTCTATCTTAATGACTTTGGGGAAATTTTGTTTGCCTCCTCTGACCTCTGTCAACTGCTGGTCTATAGTGACTGGCTTTCCTAACTCTGCGCGATGCTTGCAGGCCAATAACAGCACATGGGTCATGAGTCAATGGGTCAATGGGTGAGTGCCTGCCCTGCCATCCTTACCATTTCTATAGGGAGAGGAGGTACAGAAATAAGGTTGTGGTGCCCTGTTCTGCGGCTGGAAAGTGAAGGCGCAGAAGGATGAAGGGACTCACTTAAGGTTACAAAACAAGACGCTGGTTTCTCCCTACTTTGGACATGGAGAACCCACTTCCAGAGGTGTGCCACCAGCTTTTGAGCAACTGCCTGCTTCCATAAGGATTTCAGTTAAGCCCTCAGGCTTCTAAAGTGGTACTGAAAACTCTGTTGTGGCCAGAACTTTTTTTATGGTTTCCTCTTCTTCTGCACCTCTGAAGGGCAGCTGCTCCACCGGAAAAGCCCAGGGGAGTGTGGAGGCCTGAGCCCAGAAGGAGGGAGATGGCTATTCGTGAAGTGTGCTTAGTCACCTAAAGCAGATGGTGTTGTTTCTGGTTCCTGACGGGATGACTTTCAGCTCCCAGAAACCTTTCAAGTCTGACCATGCAGACATGCTTGGAAGAATGTCAGATGAGCACACATGTGTCCAAGATCTTTTAACAAACAGCAACACGAGTACAATTAAATTAACAAAGGGAGAGTTCACAATTAAAGCTGGAGCAAGTGCATGGCTTACTTTCAAAGAACAGCTTGAAAAATGTTCTTGCACAAGGCACCCAGGCCAGTGCCATTTTTTCCCATTTCATTCTGTGAAGTTTTATATTCTTCTTGTTGCATTTTGAAATCCATTGAAATAAGCAGAGCTGTAAACTTTACAAAAACTAGAGTTATTGATCTTCTACATCCTTTGCCATCTGCTTAGTTCTAGTGTCTAAAAATATTGTCCTTGCTCTTGCTCACATGACTGTTGAGAAAATGCTAGAGCTGGTAAATCAGAAAAGCACATTGTGTATTGGGGGGAGGGGAGTTCCATCAGGAAAATATGCTGTCTGAAGGGAAAAATACAGAAAAAACAACTCTAGTCTCAAAGAAAAAAATCAATCCATTTTTCAAACTGTAGGGAAAAAAATAGAATATATCTGGAGAGATATTTTCTTTTGAAGACAAGCCACACAGACTTCATGCCTATACCATACTATAAAAATATATATTTGTTACATTCTTCAAAGAGTTGGGGAATATGAATTCCCTGTTATAGCTCTTTGAAAATTGAATCCAACTGAAAAAATCGTAGATTAAATATATTACAACTGGAGAAGACATGTCCACCTCCAGGATATAACAGCAAAAATACTGTCTAAAAAAGTACTTCTTAGGAAATTGTTGTAGTAAACTGAAGGCTCAAAAGGCTGAAAGAGATTATTCTTATTTTGGTTGAGAAGTAAACACGCAGGATACAGGACTCTGTCCAACTTCTAAGATGACCGAGATTTTGAGGGCAAATAGCATCCGTTTATTTCTGTAGGAGCTGTAATGGTAAATTCCCAGCTCAGCTTTAAAAATCTGAGGTTCTCTCAGGGTTTGTATATGGTGCCCACAACTACAAAACCTAAACATGGCTCAGAATAAATTTCATCACCATATGGAGGTCCCTAGTGAAATCAGCTAGATCATTCTGTGTTAGTTTGTGAATTGCCGATTGGAGTTTGAATGTGAACCCTCTGTCATGGGCTTTATGTGAGTCTCAGGGATGAGGAATTTGGTATTGTTAGAACGGATAAAAAGAAAAGCAGGATATGCTACCATGTACTATTTCATGAATATTATTTACCAATTTATCCAAGCGTCTCTTTTGAGGCCTGATAACATCTGTCACCCAAGGTGACTTTAAAAGGAGAAAAAGGAAAACAAAAATAAGAGTGGCACTATAAAATGAAGATTTAAAACCAAACTCTCTGGGTGGGGGAAGAAATGTGGCTGCATCCTTCCTTTGCTGCTTTATGAAGTACAGAAGCGCCTGATAAATTCTGTGTTTCCAGGATGCTTGACTTCACTTTTGGATCTAATGAGTATCAAATATGAATTGCCAATATCAAAGCAGAAAAATGGTTGTTTTATTTAATTCTATGTTCTGCCTGTGATGCTCACCAGTATCAGAGGGGAGGACAAAATGCCTCCATAATTCACCTCCACAGAACTTCTTCTTCCTAGCCACAGACCTGGTTATCATGTGTTCTGCCACGAAGCATCTAACTATACATCCAGAAGCCCAAACCTCCCCACATTTTATCAGAGGTCACCTCTGAAGCTCTGAGGGTACACTGTAGCCAGGCAGGAATTCTCAGATGGAAGAGATCTTTGTCAGAAAATGCCAAATTGTTGGAATCAGAATGTTTCTTGGAACTAGGCAAGTCTGGAGACCTGCCAGTGAAATGCAGGCAAAGGTTCCCCTGCCTGCCAGGAAGGTTTTCACTCACTTCACCTGGTGGGCTTCCAGAGCCTGCAGATCCAGGGCTTCTCCAACAGTTGGACTGCTCTGGAGTTGGAACCCTTGGGGCCTGCAGCTCCAAGGCAGGCTGCTCTGTGGTCAACAGCCCTAGGGTTTATGGGCTTCTGATCACAGGGCTGGGAGCTGGGAAAGCCCAGTGCTCACAAAAAGCCGGCTCCAGGCTGCATAACCAGGAACCTTGCTTGCACTGAGCTTCGAAGGGGAGAGGAGGCTGAGCGTACTGGGAAAGGGGAAAGCTGGAAGATCTCTTGTCGTTAAACCAAATGTCATGATTTCCCTCTCACCCTTCCAAGAGAAATTTTGTAATGTTTATTTTGAAACAGCAAAAGGCGCCCCCCCCCCAAGTTCCCTACAGTAGTGCTATTCCAATTGTTTTGACTGATCTGTGATCTTGTATATGATTGTGCAGAGAACCTCTCAAAAAATCCCAGATTTAGTCCTACTGGGATGTGACATTTGGCTTTTGTAAGGAATTTCATAAAAAGTAAATAAAATACTAAATGTCTAGGCCAGGGCTAGGCTTAATTAGAGATTACATGGTGTATGCAGGAGCTCAAGTACTTGTATTTCTGGGTGCCCTTTCCCCAAACACCATTCAGCAGTGGTGGGGTAACTAACCACCCAAGTTTTCTGGCTGGGCAGGTGAAAAAAATGACTCTTCGAAGTTCAGTAGCTGAACTAATTACCCTAAAATGATTGCCTGGGGTTGGACCATTTATTATCTCATCAGCATTCAGTGCCACTTCCATAGGATGAAGGAGAAGGAAGAAGAAAAAAATAAAAGCCCAGAAACATGAGAAGGAGAACAGATAAAAGGACAGCAGTTAGAAGGAAAAAAAAAAAATGCTTCTTAACTCTACTCTGTACTTTTTCTCTCTAATAGACCCCCCTCCCAATCCACCCTGAGTACAGCAACTGGCATGTAATGAGTTCTGCAGGGATGGAGCATTGGCAGCATGCTCTGAGATTTCTCACTTCGTGTTTGACTACCTCTCCAGATTCCCCAAACTTTTGGGAACAGAGGAAGTGACAAGTGAAGGCAATATCTTTTTATTTCTATATATGCACATATATTATACATACATATATACACACACAGTGGCAACCATCAGCTCATCAGTATTTCTCACGACTTTGTTGTATTCATTGGCTGGAAGAATTGTTCGCCTTGTCATGAACGTTACATCTAGACTCTACGGAAGAAGTGTTTTGAACACCGGTTTTGCTAACACAGAGATCTGCTTCCTGGAACTCAAGATGCCTCCTGGAACTGAAGATGCCTCCTGGAACCACACCTGGAACATTTGGAAACTTGGATTTGCCTGGGGGCAGTTGCTGCTGAAATCTCAACTCTGCTAAAAATATGAGATTTTAAATATATCCCTTTCTTGCAATGGATATTTTATCTTGGAGATGGCCTTCCACAGATATAGGCAGGATGCTTTGTAACTAGGGACTGATAGGAAAGGGCCTCCAGCAATCAGTGTGCTTGATTTCACTGTGAGACAGTGTGCTAACCTTCCTTGCAGCTGCTGTGGGTGTGCTTGCCTGCCTGGTAGCACTTTCCTCAACATTCTTCTCAGGCTGTGGCATTCCAGGAACTTCTGCCCTTTCCCTTTAGCGAGGTTTTCTTTCTCTACATGCAGCAAAGCCAAGGAAGCAATGGTTTGCAGAGAAGGTGCTATCAAACCTGGCTCTTGCTTCCAGTGCATTTTTAAAATATGAGAACATCCTTCCAGTAATCCATGTTTGCATTAGATTGAAATGTTTTGGCTTCCCTCCTGTCCTTGAAAGCCCAGTGGTGTAATAGGAATTTGGGAAATGCAGGCTTTCAAAAGTAATGTAAAGAACAGATCCACCTATTCAAATGCAAATTGCTAAAGAAGAGAACAAGAGAATTATTTTCTCCACCAAAAAAAAACAAACCCAAAAAAAGAAAATATTTCATTCTTTGTAACTTAGGGCCACATCCCACATATTTTAGGTGCTTTTTCTGTCAAATATTCTGAGTTGCTCTGTCTCCAGATTCTCTTGTGCTGCTGAGACTCTCCCTTAAAGAGGGATTGAAGCAACTTTCTGTCAAAAGGTTAGTGTCACATGTGGGGCTGTCACTCCAGATCTTGTGGAAGGAACAAACCTGCCTTTACGATTGCAAAAGTTGACAGTAATATCCGAAGATACGCCAAAAACCTATGCAAGGAAATCAAATGCACGCTGTGGGCAGTGCATGTTTCTGTTGTCTTTTGGGCTGTGTTAGATCAGCCCAGCACTGTCTCAGACACCTTGCACCTCCAGCTGCTAACAGGAAATCTCCATTTAAGGACACCCTAAGGACACTCCAGCATGCTCTGTGAAATACCCACCAACTGTAAACTGTCCACCATGTAGACAACTGAAGAGAAGTACATGACCACAGACCTGTTGCAACTCAGGGTCATACAACTGCTTTTAAACCAGCATCCCACACTGCTAATGTTTGTCTTGTATATGCAAACTGCAGGCAAAATGAAAACTGCATCTTTTCTGCCCAACACTCGCAAGTCTAAAACGAGATAGGAAATTCCTCCTTGTACTGCTTCAGGAAAAAATACAGACTGAAAAATTTGGAGGACAGAACTAAGATTTTGTGCAGAGAGACTGATTTTTCACTATTCCTTTACTATCTGTAAAGCATTCAGAAATGTGGTTTTGAACGTGGCAAGAATGCCGGTAGTGAAAGAAACAAAGCTCTCTCTTACTGCTGATGTGAGCTATATGCACTTAGTAAAGATGGGCTGTTAATCCTGGACACAAGCACAGTTACACCCATCTTTGCACTGGAGATGCGTTTTGTTTTGCTGGAGATATTCTGACATGTGCTTGGTTGGGCATCCAATCCTGCAGCCCCAGGAGTCTCTTGCCTCTTAGTTTTTTTTACTAGTGTTGAGGCAGACACAACCCTTGAAGTGGGACATCCTCAGAGCTTAAGGAAATTCAGCAGGGCAGCTCAGGTATTTGACACTAAAGGCTAAGAAAAATTTATACAAGCTTCTTTTAAAGCACTGGATACTCACCTTCTTGTGGGTATCTTCTGCATGCAACTATTTTGCCTCTTTTTTATAGGACTCAAAAAAATCGAGGCTGAATATTTTGTTTGTTTTAAAGTATTTTTTTCTCCTCTTGGTCTCCTCCTCCTGTGTTTGTCTTACGCCTTCTTCCACGCCCTACTCTTATTTTTTCCCTCAGATGATCAGTAGCTGTTTCCCTGAAATACCTTAGCCCTCCTAACCACAGGCACGCACGCAGGTGATCAGAAGGACGATGTCTCTGCGGCTCCAGAGTATATTCCTCTATTGTGCAGAGAGCTGGTTTATGTGATTTGTGTGTTTTAAAAAGGCTAATTCTCTCTGGGGCAGCAAACTGTTTTAAAATAAAGGTTTCAGAATGGAAAATATTGGAGGGATGTGCATATTGTTTTTCGTAGAGTGTGAAAGGCTGGTTAGTTTTTATTGCTAGATTTTTTTTTTGCAAGACGCTGGTTTCAAAAAGCTCTCTGCTTAGAGAGGGAGGGATGGGTGCTCAGCACCTTTCAGGAACACACTGCAGCAGCATAGAGAGCGATAAGCGAATAGCAGAGATCTCTGAGATTAGGAAAAAAACTAATGCGAGCAGGGCATCGCTCTCCCCTCCCATCCTATCGGGCTTCTGCCCAGCCAGCAGCCCTTCAACGCTCCAGGGGAATATTCTTCAGGCTTTCGGAGAGCCCAGGAGTCGGGTGGAATGAAAGTTCACCCCCTCTGCGAGCCGCTGTGCCCCCGCGCGGGCGCTGCGCTCTCCGCGGCCGCCGCTGGGTGTCAGTGAGCCTCTGGATTCCGTGCCCGGCACCCGAAATGCAAAGCACGGCGGCGAAGTCTGCCCGCGGGATCGTTTTCAAAGCTTCCAGCGTGATTTAGAAAGTTTTTTTCTCCCTCCTTTTCTCCCCCGCCCCTCCCTCCCTCCCCCCCCCCCCCCCTTCTTCTTCCCTCTATCGGAAAATATTTAGATTAGATTTACACTTAAGACGGCAACTTTGCAGTGACGGCAAGGTTTTGAGCTTAAAAGAAAACCAAACAGACCGAAATCCACACAAACAGACTCAGAAATGGTGATTGTAGTATCTAAAATGCTGTTTTGAAATGTAATTTAACTCCAGTCTGGTCAGATCCACAGGCTGATACTCTAATCCCAAGTGAAGCTTCTCGTTGGTTTAAGAAGCTTCTGTTGGGCTGTTTTCTGGACATAGAAGAAAAAAACAGAAAGTGGATATTTTTTTCTTTCAAGAGTTGAAAGCAGCACTTGTTTGAGGTTTTAAGAAGATTTTGAGAACGGGGGATTGATCTGCTAACATCAGAGAAGAAATCTGGTGGCAGATATCAAAATCTCATAGAATATTTTATCATTCAGGAATATTAGTGACGATCATTTTCTGGGCTCACAAACTCACTCATTGCTTATTCACATTTCTTTTAGTTGTGAAAAAAAGCAACCCCTGAGTTTGACCACAAGAAGCATAGGATTAGGAACAAAATTCCACCTGCCTTTTTAAAAACCTTCCCAAGAAAATGCTTAGACAAGTACGGGAGCTGCTTCACCATAACCTCTTGAAATGTGCTGAGCCTCAACTACCTGTAATATTACCTGGTAATTACGTGCAAAAAAAAAATGGGTATCAAACACCTGACCTGACCTTGTTGTCATCTGGTAAATGTTAGCACATGACAGAATTTCCTTCGAGTAGTCGCAGTGAGTTTTCATTGCAAGCCCAGGTAAAGGGAGAGAAGCGGGAGAGAGAAAGTAATCGCTATCAATGAATTGACTGTCGACTCTCACGCTGAAAACTCTTTCAGGAAACAGCCCTGAAGCTCAAAAGCTTTTGAAAAGCCTGTTTGGAGGGGAAAACGTTTCTAGTTGTCAGATTATATGAAGTCATTTATCTAACTCTGCAGGTGCGTTCAAATCCTGGTTTTGCTGTGAAAGGGGCAAAAACCAAGATGACAGAAAAAACAGAGGTTTTGCCATCTTTGCTTCACATAATTTTTATTTGTGATCTGATAGCATATTAACAGTACTGTTTTATGCATGTGTTGTCTCTAAGAATCCCAAGAAATTTACCTTAGACTTTACACCTATAGGAAGTGATTTACTCGCTGTGGGAATGCAGTTACTTTTGGAGTGAAAAGCAGCAACTGTTTGAGATCATACAGCCACAGTACCTGATCATTTAGCATTGGGCTATTCAGTGTCATGTGGAAATCATACAGGGGAATTCAGAGGAGCAGAAAGTCATTTTATAACTGAGAAGGAATGTGGCAGGTAACACCCTTGCCCCAAGCAATGGAAGAGCCTACTAAAGCCATCGGTTACAACAACCTGCAACCACTAGAAACTCCTTAGGTAATTTTCTCCTACTGAATTGCAAAAATCTCTTCTGTAGCATTTATATTTTCCTTAGAGGATTTTTGTCCAAGTTCTGGCTGGATTCAAGTCTTCTGTAACTTGTGAGAGCTGTCAAGATCAGAGCCCCAGGTGGTACAGCTGCAGGCCATGTTTAATAGTTAATGCTGAACAATGTTATGGTATTTGTATCCTATTATTCACATGCTATTAGAAATTTGTGATTTTTTTTTTTAACTCTATTGAAGATGGGGTGAATTCTCAAGGAAGAGCTTCTGATGCTTACCCTAAATTTTGCAGTTCTGGAGAATTCTTGGGTATAAACTTGAATTATTGAGTGTCCCAAGTAAGTGTTCTTCCTTTATTCAACTCTGCTTGATGGGATTACAAGTCTGCTGTAACTTTTATCTTGCTCAGCAGTATATATATATCTTGGATGCAATCCAGAGTGCACATTATGGATGCAAGATTGACTTTTCATTTAGGTTTGCATGTATGATTCCTCTTGATTCAGCTGAAGTTGTTTGTGCTTCGGAGACCACTGCAGCTGAGAACTTCAGCTGTGGTGCCACTGGCCACAAAATGCTTCCTTCTAGGTCAGACTCCAGTTCTCTCTTCCAAGGTGTAAAGGGATCAGTTTAAACTTCTGCTTTTACGGCAACTTTTATTTGCTAGGCTGATGATGCCACGAAGGGTGGTTGAAAAGCTTCCTTTTCTGTTCTTCCTATTGTGGCAATAAAGAAGACTAGAAATAGGCAGTTCATCAGTGGATACACCATGTAAGCTTTGTTAAGCAGAAGAAATGGGCAATCCTGTCACAGAAGCAAAGGGCTGCTGGAAAAACAAAATAGTTTTAGTAGAGTACTGGGTGGTATCTAATGTCTGATGCCTATGCTGGTGAATCTGGGAAAGTGTCAATACAGAGGCAGTGCAGAGTCAAACTTCGAAAGTAGTAAAAGGCTGCAGAGGGCAGGAACACAGATGGAGACAATGTACTTAGAAGGAGAACTAAGCTAAGAATGAACGCTTTTTCGTAGCATCTGAGAAAAAAAGGTACGGTGAAGACACTCCTCCTTTCACGTGCATCAGTTGTATTGGCCACTTGGTAATTTATAGCCTCTATTGCAATATCCATTTTCCTCCTCTCCTTTCTAGAAACCAGGGCCTGCTTTCCAGGAAGTGGTTTATCCACACTGGAAAATGTGGATGGTCCAGGTGCTATGCTAATCAGATAGATGTTATTTTGGGGTGGGTGGGTAGGTACAAGCTGCTGTTCAAAGGAACACGTGTATATGGATGGCAGGAACTGACTGGCCATGAGTAGTTGCACCTGCATGTCTGGGAGATCAATATGATTGCAAATGCTCCTCTAGTCCCATACAACAAGAGTCTCAGTCTCTCTTCCTTAATAATCATGGGGCTGCACATGCACGATGAGAGACATCCCATACTTAGATAAACAGAACCAATAACTTGGAGGAAAAAGAAGGTGCCGTTATCTTTATTTTACAAACAATGAGCAGAAGATCTGAAAACTGGCCACTCTCAGACAGCCATGACTGAATCGCAGGTCATTTGGTTATGAGATTCCCTTCTTCTCTGAGCTGTTTTTGTGGGAGTTTTTTACAGACTCTAGTGTCTCTGATTTGTCACGAACCTTAGTCTTAATTCTTATTATTTTTTCATCTTTTTTTTTCTTATTTTTTCACTTTTTCTTTCTTTCTTTTTCTCCCCATGGCTATTTCTTTGAAGTAGCCCCAGGGATGTCCATGTCAGCAGCAGACTTGGAAACCTGTTTTAAAAATGACTTCCCATTCGTACCTCACATCAGTTTATTTATTTATTCATTTTTGTAGATCTAATTTTTTCCAGTTAAGAACTGTGTAAATAGCCCTAATGAGCCTTGAGGGCTCTCATTTGCTTAGAGAGATTAAAACAAGCTGGGAAGTCTCCAAGCACATGGGGCAGAAGGTACAAAACATACCTTACCTAGAGCTAGTCAAATAATTTATCCCAAATCCTTTAGCTGATGTAATGAGACCTTTTGTGGCTTTTTTGTTGTTGTCTGGCTTTTATGGTTGTATTTAAGTATTAGTTTTTTGTAAGCAAAGTTGTGTGTACAACTTGTTCAAAAGCTGGTAGTTTTTGAGTATGTGTAATTTATAATCTCTTCTGTGTGATTGATCACCTATGTCATGCTGTGTTACCTTTTTTTTCACTGAATGGTATTTTGCTTATCTGCGTATAACCCACAAATATTCTTAATGATATGGCAAGTACATTTTGTTTCCATGTGAGTGATGAAAAATGCCTCTCTGTTATTAGGTTTTCAACAAAAATTCACCTATGCTGGTATTTGTGGTGTTTTTCATTGCTTGCACAAAAAGACTTGCAAGTGTTGCCCACCTGAATATTTACTGCTAAGGAAAGAAAGAGGCTGTGTATGTCAGGAAAGCAAATTCATGAATGTGGCAGCACACACAGCACATATTTTGGAAGCTCTTTTGTTTTGCGTGACACTAATTTCTTTTTCTCTTGCTGGCCTGTTTTCTGCGCAGTGGGCATGCACATGGATTGTTTCTAACGACATCAAGATCTGCTAGTCTGTACGGTTGCCCCATGAAGCAAATGCTTTCTGAGTGTATGAGGTGGGATTGTATGACATAAAGGCATATAAGGAAAACGTGCTTGAGCTGCATTTTCTGAACGAGATCTGTCTCTCTCTTGCAGAGAATGACCCTCTGTTCCACTTCCCCTGTATTATCTTACCTACGCAGCTCCTTGGGAACTGCATGGCTGAGCAAGGATGCTTTGCTGCTTGAACAAAGCCTGGCATTGTCCAAGGGGCAGGCGCACAGATCTGGACCTCGCCCCTGGAAGAAAACAAAGTGACCCTCAACCTGAGCTCTTGCAAAAGCAAAATGCAGCAACCACTTCTTTGACCTAGGGTTTGTTCAGCAGCATCTTTTGGAGGATGTTAACCTCCAGTCACTGCTGGCACTATCACACGTGAAAACAGACACTGAACAAAAAAATCAGAGCAGAGCTCCTGTTGGCTGCATGGAAAAATAGGAATGAAATTGGTTTGTACATTTTAACTTTTGGAAGATCTCAGCCCGTGGGTGCTGGAGCAATTCTTTCTGTGTAGCGCTGGCTGACTAGGCTCGATATAACCCTGAAATCTAACAAATGCTGACCTTGCCCATAAAAGCAATACATTGTTTTTAAACATTAGTTTCCTACTCCTGACAGATAAGATGAAAAGTTAACAATGCGTTAAGGCTGTAAAATGTTGGCCAGAGTTTAGATTTCACTTCTGTTTAACTTTTTGTCAACAGATTGGCATTTTCCTCCCCATTCAGAACAGTTGGGTTTTGCTTTCAGTGCTGAGTAATAGCTCTTAGATGCTCTCTCACGCAGAGATTTGAGTTCAATATTAAAGCATTGATAACACTCTTATTATCAGAAAGACATGGCCTATGGGCTCAGAGGGAATCTAAAACAGCTCTTTCAGTGCAATAAAAGAATAGTTCTACATTATGTGACATGAAGTTACCAGATATATTACTTAACCAGATCACGGCATGCTAGTGGATTCAGACACATGCAGGCCTGCTAAGTCTTTCTGAAATTACTTCCATTCAAGAAAACAGTGCCCCAGTGCAAGATATCTTCGCTAACACACTGGGTATAAATTACTGCTCCTGCAAGTTAAACAGCACAGCCAATACTCCCTGGGAGAGGCTGTGTTGGTTCAGCAGGGTGACAGAATCGTGCCACTGGGACTTAAAGAGTTAACAATGTTAGCTGGGGGCTATGTTTCAGTTGCTGTACTTTGTGCTGTGCTGGAGTTAAATGCTGTTGAAACTAAGTTAAGGGCAGTGCAGAATATCAGTATATCCACTGAGCCAAGGAGATCCATTTATTTTTAATTGAATTAAATTGCTCACAAAATGAAAGTAGCATACTTTCATTAATATTTAATTACTTAGAGTGTTAAACAATGATCACAAAGAAAACTTTGCTGGTGTCTTTTCCATCTCTGCATTTTTCTGTTACTTTCTTGCATGAGATAGTCCTGTTGGTCTTTCTGTGATTTGAATGTTAAAGGCCACTAAGGCTGAGTGCTACTGATGTTTCCGGCACGCAGGGGGAAAAAACTCAAGCTTTGATGCTGAAGCTGCTGTGTAGTGACAACCAAGGAAGGGATAGTCTATAGCCAGACCAGAGAGGATGTTTCTTTCTTTACAAAAACTGGGACTCACCTTAAAACTAGCCTGAAAGTCATCCATAGAAATGTCAGTGTCTCAGCTCGAGCAGACAAATGCTTCCATGGCTTATACCCTTACTCCTTACTATTCCAGTGAGCTCTCTGGCAGTAGAAGAAAAGAATGGGATTTTCCTTTTGATACAAACCAAAAATTTAAGCATGATTTTGAAATCTGTGAAATTAAACCCAGGCCCTGCTCACACATTGCCAAGGAACTGAGCTGATGTGCCTAAAATGATGTTTGCAACTATAATTTCAGACCATGAATATGGCCCATAATTTTCTTCAGCGAGGTGCACTAGATTTGTATACATATTCTTCCACCTATTTGTATTGAGCTCAGCCAAGTTCTTTTGCAAAAAGCTGTATTGTAGTCACAGCAGAAATCACTATAGATGTTGTAGACCTGACCAAATTAGGAAACTCCTCCATTTGTTCCCTCTCTTATACAGCAAGCAAATAGGAAAGAATACTTCTAGGCATTGAAGGTTCACAACATTTATTTTTGTGTGTAAGGTTCTTTTTAACATAATCCAGTTCAGTCAGAAAAAAAACCCTAGTCCTGCAGTGCAAGAGACTAAAGCTCTAGAGGTATGACTAGTCTAGCTGCTTGTAGTGTAGCTAGGCTGGTTTATCTCTGGTTGCGTTTTGGCAATATTGAATGGATTGAACTAAAGCCATGACTTCTGAAATTAAGTATGTATTTTATATGCTACTTTCATTCAAGACCAACATCTCTATATTTCACAACGTATCCTCATATCATTCGCAGAAAAGGTAATGCTATTAAATCAGAACAATTAATTATAGAAAGTAACTTCTATGTGAATATGATACAGTATTTTCTCCTCAAACACTGTCTGTAGCTTGAATGTTCCTAAAGAAATTGCTCAGCTCCTCATTGCCATGCTGACTATGTCTGCTTGATTCAGAAACATTTATTACAGTAGGAAATGCCAGACTTGCCATTTCAATACCACGCTTTGACTTTAAATGTTGGCAGCACATATCTTTTATTAAGGCTTAGGTCCATCTTCATTCAGATCCCCTTTCCAGGTAGCTCCAGGTGCTCAGATCTTTGTAAGCTTTCCCTGTCTCAGAGGAAGGGAATGGTAATTCCTTGGGCTTCCCACTGGAAGATGAAGAAATCATCGAGAGAAGGAAAAATGTCAGTAAGACACTTCAAGCAGCACATTTCCAAGCGATCATGCTACTTTTAGTGTGTTAAAGTCAGTTGGCCTTTGGACAAATGCCTCATCATAACACCACCCGAGGTGTGTGATAATCGCCAAGAAATGCTCTACCTGTCATGTCTTATTGCTTAAATATTTATGCTTATGACATTTGATTCCTACACTCTATATGTCATCAGAATGTTTCACTCACAGTAGATATGTCATCACCCACCAGGAACAGCTGACACTAAGGATTAGAACACTTTCAAATTAAAAATCCCTAAACAAAGAAGTGACATGCTAGTAATTGTCTAGGGTAGTATAAATCAAATATATGATGATATGAACTAATAGATTTATTACATTAAGCTGACCCAGCTATTTAATTTGATGAGTCCTGCACCTCACTTAACTCTGAGAAAAGCAGAGAAAGGATCAGACTTGTATTAACAGTACTTCTTATTTTGATGAAGGTCACTATGTATTCCCTCTCAGTACCACCCTGTAGAGTCAATAAGGGAGAGTATGTGTTCTGTGGCAGAAATTGGTAGAGAGAACCAACTGTGCAAAACCAAATCTTCCTGCCAAGCAGTTCCTGTCTTGAAGGATTGTTTAAAAATGTTCCCAGTGCTTCTAGTACAACATTGGGTGACCCACAATAGGAGATCAGATTCTAATAGACAGCAGGTTTCCATCTACTTCATATAGGGCAAAATCAAACTTCCTGGGTAAAGGAGCTAGTGTTCCTGCCCTTGGTCCATCTTTCTTTGCTGTGGGTCAGGCAGAGGAGATGCTCACCCTTTTAGCCTCCACCTGGGCCCCTCCAGACAGCAATCTGCCCAAGTGATATCTAGAAACCCTTGGCTGGGCAGAGATGCAGCAGAAGTGCTCCGCTTTCAGCACTGGTCTAGCAGCCTCTTTTGGTCTCTGCTGAGGCAACCATGGTGGGATGGGCACAGACATTTCACAACTTAGGTATGGATCCATGGTCTGCCAGCTGGATCACCCTAGTACCAGATGTTTTAATTGGATTAAAAATCTGTAATGCCGATTTTTTTCTAATAAGCCACTATATGAATACTGTTGCCCTTCACTGAATAGAGTCAAAGATGGCCAGTGATGTGTTTGAAGGCAGGGCTACTACTGGCATCAGGAGACTCTCTTTAGACTGAGTGTCCACAAAAAGTAAGGTTTCACCTCTCTTGTTAGTATACTGTAATGACAACAACTAATTCCCTGGTTGTACTCAGACATAGTTGTTTAGGGTCTTTTTCTCTCTAGAACTCATCAGTATTGAATCTAAGTGACATGGACACAAGCAGGCAAAAAGTGTAAGCTCATGCTGCGTGTGAGAACACACAAATAGAAACACATACACGAATCAGATGGAGTGAAGATGCATCGTTTCCATCGTAACCGTACTCCCATTTCTATCTGAGTTAAAATAAAAATTATTAATCAAAACATTAATTTCTAGCAAAACATAAAACCAAATAGGCCTAATATTTTGCACTTGGTGGATGTCATCAGTTAATGGCTATAGACCATTATATCATTCTTCAAGCAAAATTCCCCAAGCAGAGCTTCATGATAGGACTTGGACTGAGACAATGTGCTCTGAATACGTACATGTAATGCCCTTTGGTATTAATGGGGGAATCCAGAGCACTGGATTTGCTCTATGGCCCTCCTAAGTGAAGGATTCTTCCTTTTGTGTCACAGTAGCATGTATCAGCACTTTCACTCATGGATTCTGTATATCTCCCTCAAACGAGCCCAAATAAAGCAAGCATCATGTGATCTCTCCTGGCACTGGCTCAACAGGGTGGCATTGGACAGCTATATATATATCTGGCACAATGTGGCTTACACACTGTGTGTGTATTTGAACGTACCAGGCAGATCACCCAGAGTGGCTCTGCACACCCACAAAAGATGGTCAGTTGTCCATAGCCACTAGCAATAGCGGGAGCAGTTGCCTTCCATATCTGCTGCTGTGCACGTGTCACTCCCGATTATAAAGTTATCAAATATTATGCCCTGCTCTTTAATAAAGAGGTTATCTGAGGGGAGGGAGGGGACGTTGTTTTGGCTGGAATTTCACAAGGCACAGGTGGTACAACCAGCTGCAAGATCTTTAGTTCTTGTTGGCTGTTCACCAGCTCTTGGTCTTTTCATAGTTCTTTCACTGGTAGTGAAGGAGGAGGAGTGGCAGGAAGGGACAGTGGGCCCTTGATGATGTTGTTCAGCATCAGCAGCTGTCTCAGGTTGGCATTAGGCTCTGGAACAGTTCCTCAGGAGGTGTTTATGCTGAACCATTCCCTGGTGACACTGGACGCAATAGCTTAAATGGTAAGGCAGCGAAATGTTTATAGAAAAGGATCCATGCAAAAGTCTGTCCCATCTTTTCATTTCCCTGCATAAACCCACCTTCTGCTTTGTAAGTTGCCTGGGGTTGTACAACAAACAGAAGATATCCCTCCATAGAAAAGGATAGATTCTTTCACCATTGCTCCCCTGAGTGCTACAGCATAAACTGTCAAAATGGACACAGCACCCAAGCATATGCTTCTAACTAACCAATTATTTCTGAGGGTGCTGTGAGTGGAAAAACTTGAGATAAGGAGCCAGATCTTGGGTTTACACAAGGTGGCTTGTTCCTGAGAGAACAGGCACAAGTCCCAAATAATCTCAGAATTTAGAATTAGAAAGAAAGAAAACTTTCACAAGCAGGGAAAACAGCTCTGTTTTTTTTTCTCAGTGAGTTTTGAAATCCTCCATGGATAGAGATATCGGCTCTCATGTAACCCATTCCTGTGCTACTCCTCTGGTGAGTAACTTTTCTCTGATGTCTGTTCTGAGGTTCCTGAGCTACAGCTCCCAGTCATCGCTCCTTCTTTTACTGCCTGCCACTACCAAGTCGAGCAGCTCCATTGTCTTTGTGATTGCACTTCAAATATTAACTAGAAACCTCCTTTCCTAGCCTCCTCTTCACCTTCTTGAATAAGCCTAGTTGCTTCAGTCTTTCCTCAGCATTTGTGTGATTTAGCCCTGATGATCAGCCTTCTGCTGAGACCTCTCCAGCTTCTCAGCACCCTCTTTGACTTCAAAACCATAGCTGGTACTCCAGATGAAGCTGAATAGAGGGATATGAATGCTCACCTTGGTCTGGTGGTTGAGCACCTCTTAACATAGTCTGGCATGGGCTTTGCTTTATTGTCCCTTGGAAAGGGCTAGCTCTTAATTGGACAAGGCTTTGACTGGTGGAACGTGGCCTTCTTTTCATGGCCACACTGGAGAAGATCACCAGCTGTGAGATTCAGAACCAATAAGGAACAGATTTTGGGAAGGCGGTTTAGAATATCTCAGTCCAATCTCCTGAAGTGAGGGAGGTGCTTGGGTGAGTTGTACCACGAACAAGCAAAATACAGGTGTCTGTTAATAAAGTGAAACATACCCAAGTCACCTAGACACTTAAAAAATTGTTGCCACAGGTTCGTCTCAGTCAGCTTTCTTTTTTTTTCCTCCTCTCATGTGCATCCTGTATTTTAGAGAACAGTATAACAGCATTTATTCAAATCCAGCAAAAATCAATTTCCTCTTTCTCCACTAAATCAGGTTTAGATTTGTACGCTGCAAGCTGATATGAAAAGCCTTGCTTCTGCACACACACAAAAAAGCCCATCTTTGTGAATATTTAATATACAGAACATGTGAATAAAAAGAGGGGATGTAACATTTGTGAGATCCAGAAGCTTGTGACAGTCACTCGGAGAATGAAACACATGTATTATGACAAAATCACAAACTGCTGGCTTGGCAGATTCCCTGGGAACAGGCGGGGAAGGTGATAGCTGCTCGAAAGTCAGAGAAAGGATCAATATTGAATAAATCAAAACAAATATGTGATAGGTTCTGAGAATGATATAAAAATTAAATACCAGGGAATTTGAGGCATGAGAATATCCAATTACTGTGCTTGTGCTACAGTCACTGTCATACTGAGAAAAAGGGTAGAGCAGAATGAAATGACTGAAGGAGTAATAGCTAGTCATAGTCTTAGTGTTTACACAGACAGCC
Organism: Cuculus canorus; assembly: GCF_017976375.1. Classification (NCBI taxonomy): domain Eukaryota; kingdom Metazoa; phylum Chordata; class Aves; order Cuculiformes; family Cuculidae; genus Cuculus; species Cuculus canorus. Next base: position 95,031,750 of record NC_071403.1, read on the forward strand.
CGTCTCAATGTACTTACTGCAGGAAGATACTTACTACTGCTTTTATTTTATGGATGGAGAAATTGAGGCATGTACCACAGGTCTCTTATTCCTCCTGGTCCTCCACTGGAACTCACTGCCTGTACCCCTTGCCCTCTGCCATCCATGCCCCTCCCAGAATTTCACTCATGATTGCTTAAAGCCTGGATTCAAATTTGTAGGTGGTGTTGCAATGCCCAGCAAAGGAAATGGCCACTTAATCGTAGTGGGACAGCCTTCTTTGTGGAGAGAATATTCAAACGTAACACAATGCAAGAGTAAAGCCTCTGATACTGGTGGAAGAATAGGGTTTTCCTGCTTAGCAGCACTTTCTGTTTAGAAAACACCTCTTTACTGGGCATTTTTCTGTCAAATCTGCCTGCTTGCGTTAATTTTGTGCATTCTCAGGTGTTTTCCTTGTCTTTCAAATTTTTTTTCCCTTTCATTTTAAAGCGCTGAGATGGAAGGAGTCATTACCACAAGCTTAGTGGTATATGACCTTTGTGCTGGCTGTCCACATGGAGGGAATTTCACCCTAGGAATTTTTCCACTGGAGACGGGCTAAGCTTTCCAGGGATGAATTTTGTGGAGCAAAGAGCCTTTTCTTTCATTGTTCTGAAGTCAGTTCAGGACACTGAAGAGAATACCTGTGGCGGTATCTGTTAGCATTATTTGTCTCACACTGTGTTTAGTAAGCTAGCTGCCACGTAACAGTAGATAAAAGGCAGCATTGCTCTTTCCAGGGAGTCTTCAGTTGCAACATCTCCTTTCACCTTTCAGTGCTGTGACTTATTTACATGAAAAATATGTGATCATAAGACTGAGATTTTGGAAAATATTATCTGTAATAAAGAAATTAATCCCATAACTTTCCAAGCTTTCTTCACCAACATTTTTCTTCTTCTTCATTTTTTGTCTCAGAAACAAGACATTTTGAGTGGTGTACGTTGATTTATGTTCCTTTAATATGAGAAATATCAGCTGACCTAGCAGAAAGTATGGATTTTCTTTTATCCTTAACTGAGCACATAATATGTTAGCAAAATGAACATAGACTATCCCCAACCTACTGAATTTCTCTCATATTTTTCAAATAACTTCACTCTTTCTGTAGTTCACTGAACCAACATCTTGCCTTAGTTTATTTGTAAGGCTATCCAAGCTATCATATTACTGCAAATACTACAAATAAAGATGAGGAGAAAATGAAGGAATTGTAGGAATGGATGCAGAGAAATGTTCATGAAGCACACTGAGATAACTTTCAATGGAAGATGCTGTAAAAGTGCAAAGGTCTATTATTATTGTTAGTATTACTTCATTATAGATGGTTACCACACGGATCTATGACTGGATGAATTAAACTCTAATAAAAGCAATGACTGATTTCAGCTATTCCTTCGTTAATCCTATAAACAGTCAATTGATATCTTAATATATATTGCCACTGCTCCTGGCCAGGAAGTCATGGGAGGAGATAAGGTACTATTGGTTTTATCTGCTGTATGTCTTACATGGAGGGCAAAGCTAGCTCCTCATTTGTGTGGGAAGATCTTGACATTTAGCTGGGGTCCTCTGATCTTGAAGCTTGAATTCTGTGTTGGAAAGCATCAATATATGGAAATTTGGGGCTCAGAAAAAGGGAAAAAAGTGGCATTCTAGCTTAACTCTAAGTAGGCAGGGAATTGCCCTTTGCTTTTAAGTGGAATATACTTAAGTATTTTTTCTGCTGGGGAAAACAGTGTGTGACAAATATAGATCTTGTTTTCTGTGCTAAAATGCCATGTGGGGTAGCTTCAGTTGTTGTAGATCTTGGAGGCAGGTATATGAGCAAAGGCTTATAAAATTAACCTGCTGCTACCGAAACTTCACTTGATATAAATTGATACAACACTACTAATGCCATAGTCTCTTCTGCTGACCTTAGTCTCTCAGTCCAGAGCAACAAAACTATCACAAGCCATACCCTGGCACCTCCAATAGTAGCAAGATAAACCCCACAATTGAGAGTACCGCAAGTTACATCAGCTGAGGATCTGCTTTAAAAGTATAAGACCTGTGGATATCTGCTAAATGATACAAATATTTTCTCTAATATGACTTTCTCCAGACAGCTGGAGTGTGGTATCACCACTCTTTATCCTCTCTAGTTTAAAGCTATTAACAAACATTCCTCCCGGGACTCTCCACTTCTTTACTTGCAGAAACCCCTCTATATTTGTACACATCTAGAATGCACTGGTCCTCAATGAAAACCTTTGAATTTAGCCCTATTTCTCCACTTAATCTTAAAATATACTATAGCACTATGCTGGTGTAAATCTGCTTTTGGTCTGGATTTACATGCCTGTGCCTCACAGGGATGGAAGGCTACATCCTCTGAGGAAAGCAGCCAAGAGCATCTCAGTACAGCCTTCTGCAGTTAACAAAACCAAGCAGTTGTTAAAGACTCAATCAATAAGGAGAGAGCAATGCTTCAGCATTGTGGGTTTTTTAAGTTTGAAAAGGAATTTTAGTTAAATAAAAGTAACACAAAAAACCCAAATGAAACAGAAATTCTTGTCAATTTAGTGAACATTCCTTGCCCACATGGCCCCAGCTCTCTACCTGAGCAGTCTGCCAATGTCTTTGAGAGCTGGGTCGTGGTGCCTGTTGAACCTCCCTCTCCTTCTCTTCTTCCTCCTCCTTCAACCCCCCACTGGTGTCAGCAAGAACTGTCAGTAGAAGGCACCCCTCCTTCTGCTCTCTTGGGACTGCAGCCCTAAAGTCCTGTGCTTTCCTGTGCTCATTGTAAGATGGTGCAGGTTTTGCAGATGCGGAAGGCAGAAGTTTGGCCCCTTCTTCATGCTTCAGCCAGTAGAGTTTATGGGATCCTGCAAGAACCTGAAAGGGTGGTCCCAAAGTCTGCAGGGCAGGAGGCCAGGGTTTGCTTTTGTGCTTTGCAGGGGTCGCTCCAGGTGAATCAGCCAATTTTGTATTTTCTTTCAGAACTCAGCTGCCGAATGGACCTTTATTAGTATATGAAGGCCTTTATGACATAGAACCAAAGCTTGAGATGAAGGTCAGTAGGTATACCCCCAAATGCCTGACCCTAAGTAAGTTGTACCAGACCAGAACACTGCCCTTTTCTCTTCCTGAATCATCTGTGTTGTTTATAGTTTGTGGTGTACAAAAACATTCATACCCTAACTTCCTTTCATATGCCTTTCGAAACAAACCCATTTGAATCAGACCATTGCAACAACCGAATCCCAACTAGGAGCAACAAAAAGGGGGAAAAAAAACCCCACCCCCTCCACCTACAAACCATTGTGTTGTGCCATGAACTAAAAACCAGCAGCTTCACTTGATTTCATATTTGGTAAGAACAACAACAGAAATTTGCATCTGGGCTGACAATGTCCGTAGTGAGTGTTAGCCCAGTGTGATTTGAAATTGGCAAGTTAGAGCAACCCTCTGGAAAATCAGGATTTGCAAGGGAAATGCTGACAAACACTTAACTACAGTGGCACTTGCTCTATACTATATAACACATAAAACAGTGAAATGGAACATAAGTCTCTCCTAATTATTGAAAATATTTTGGAGCTGCCTTGTGCTAAAACGCTCATTTTCATCTTGCGTTTCAGATAATTTTTTTGCTTTCTCAAACCAAATTTTGTTCTAAGCCACCTATCTTTAAAAAAATGCAGTTAATCACAGCCGGAACAGCAGCCTACTGCATGTGATTTTTGGAAAGCTATGTATAATAAGCAGAATTTCAAGGCTGTATGGATTTACATGACACCATATTATTGCATGAGCAAAAAGCCCAATACTGAATGGTAATAACCATTTGTCAGAGGCAGCATGGAGGATTATATTATAACCCTTTGTATGTGTGTATGCATGCGTGCGTGTGTGTGTGTATCCTATATAAAGCAATCAGACACCTTGCAATATCCAAACACCTGATAATGTTAAAGTTTATTTTATTACAGCCAAGGTTATATTTTCTTTCAACTTCATAGTGACCCTAGGAGGAAGAGGAATAATGGATCGGGAACCTATTATAGCTATTCTGTGTTAAACAGCCACGTAAAGGGCAAATATAGTTCTGTAGTGGAATCAATCACTGAACCCATCAGTGAGAATGACCCTCCTGGCCCCCACCTTCTTCCCTGTGCCTAAGAATTTGCCATATTCAATCTTTAGGCTCTGAACCCAAATGCCCTTTGAAAGTGAATTTATGATCACTTCATCACACTGTCTATTAGCTCACTTTCTAACAAATAGGATTGAGAAATATATGGCAGGAACTGCAACGGCACATTTCCAACTAATGGTTAAAATGTCAGGACGATAATGTACAAGTGTGTCTGCCCTCAAACACAAAATCAAACGCAGCTTTACAAGGGCTGTTGCCATTCCACTTTAGTTAAAGACGTGCAAGCTTCCTTCTTCCCCTTTGCAGGGCTGCAGTTTGGAAGCTGCTGCATCTCATCAGGGCTCGGTTTGCCAGTGCTGTACTGTACTTCATTAGGCAGCTCTATTTAATGGTTTCAACAAAAGCCATCATTTTAGCCCAACTGCCTTGACTAAATTAAAATTTCCAATCTCTGTTTTAGTGTTCTGCAACTGATGTATACATAAGCAAAACTGGTCAACATCTGCCAGGGGGTTGGCCAAAAGTTCTGTAAAGATGTACTTCACATTTCTGAAGCATGTGCAAAGTAACAACGTACTTATCCTCCTGAGGGCTCTCATGATTTTACTTCACCATTTGTTCAGACACACTTTAGCAGCATATAAGCCATACAGTTGATTCTCCCCTTGGTTGCAGTTTTATCTGTAGTGTCATTTTGAGTAATTGGGGTATGGTAGCTGATCAACTTTCAGGTTTCTCATTGGCAGAAAGGGACTGTATTGGCACCAAGAAAGAATATGATGGGTCCTCTCGGTGCCTGAGCAAGTGTCCCTCTTTTGCACTTGGCTACCCAAGGCCATTAGAAAATAAGCTTAATAAAGCAACTCAGTGTATACATCTTAACTATTCCCAGCCAAGGGGATGCAGCTATAGAAGAAATATTTTAAACCAATATGAAAGATGGTAAATGTACATATTTAGTCAGTGATCTGTGAAAGTTTTTGAATTAGTTTTTAAAGCTTTGTTAAGACCAGAACGCACAGATGTTGAAAACAAGTTCAGATGTAGCGACAGATGGTATTTGATTATGAAGCAGACTGTTCATATAATACAAAGATGCTGCTTCTGCCATACACAAGTAACTGCAGAGAGTGCAGTAGAAATTTTGGAAGGCAGAGCAGTTCAAGAGGTTCTTTGTGCAGCAATAACTTTCACATTTTTCCAGCAGTTCTAGAATTTAGATAATTTTCTTTCCTTTTGCAGTCAACAGCCTCACTGCCCCCCCTTACCCCCACTCCTCCTCCATTTTCTCGCCTGTGGTATAGCTGTCTTGCACTTTTTTGATCCTCTTTTCAGGTCATTTGAAATCAGAATAAGGATAAATACACTTCATTTATATTTACAGAACAAAAAATTTCCTTCAGGTTAAAAATAAAAATTACTATTATATATTACTGGGATTACCTATTAAAACAAACAATGGAGAATACCACATTTTGGACAAATTGTGCATTTTGCAAATAATGCAACACTATATGCAAAATCACAGGGCAGCTGCACTGGTGTTTCGCTGGGGTTGACATACGTGCTTATTTGCAGGGTTTGCTGCCGTATTTACCTTGTCATAACCACTGTCATCCCACTTCCCTCCTCCAAAGAGACATGAGAATGGTGCTTGGTGTTTTGGAAATACTAGCAGGGAGCCACATGAAAGACAAGGGTACCAGCTACTGGGCACCAGCTTCACTCCACTGCTGGGAAAGATCGCGGATGGAGTGGGGGATCTAGACCTTTGCTGCCACTGCTGCCCTCCGGCACACCCTGAGCCCCGCTTAGCTCATGGGCCACGCACCACAGTACCTTTGCCACGTGGAAGAAGAAGCTTATGTGGCCTCCAGCAGTGCCTGTCCGCCCAGCCCCTTACACAGGGACATTTCTGGAAGAGCCAGGTTTCCCCCATCGCCCCACTGTGCCACCCCTCGACCCAGTCTTTTCCCAGGACAGCCCCTGCCAGCAGCTGGGACGCCACTCTGCACCTCCCAGTGCTGCAGCCAGCAGTGGCTCTGGCCCTGGTGAAAGTCTGCCGTATACTCTGGAAATTTCTGGAAGGGAAGAAACACCATTTAAGCAGCAGGACCTTCCCAACTGTGCACACCAGCACTGAGGAGGGAGCAACCTGTCTCCCAGGCAAGAGGAAATCCTCACCACGCATGGGCTTTTCCAGTTTCTCTGTGGTTCCCCCCACGTTCTACAAAAGCAAATGGCTGGGTAAACAGTATTTTGAAATATCGGCTTTGGTCATTCACAAAGATGTAAAAGGATCTGAGAAAGCAAGGTTTCTGCTAGGAAATAAACCGGGAACAGCAGCAGTATTTTGACTGTACAATGCAAACCAGGGGCTTTGCGAGGGCTGCGCTGGGAGCCCTTGCTTAGGCTGTTAACGAGTAACGGCGAGCGTTAATGAGTAACGCAGAGGGATGGCAGTGGCTGGCGCCCAAGCAGGGGGCTGGAGGACCGGGCCCTGTCCCTGGCTCTGCAGTGGGCAGGCAGGGGGTCCTGGGGATGAGGCACCGCTATCCTGCGTCTCCATTTCACTGCCTGTAAAATGGGGACTTGCAGCCGGCAGTGTGAAAAGGTTTGAGCTCATCCTTTTGAAAGTGCTTGAGGATTTGCTCTCTGGCATGTAAGGCACAGTGGAGCTCCCTGTCTGAGTTCTAGGTTTCACCAAAAGCTGGCAAATCGTAATGTGTATGTTTGCATAAGAAGGCGGTGAATTTTATTTTATACTTTGCTGCTTCCAAACACACGCAATTTATTATGAAAGATTTGAAATACACTTCTTGACCAGAGCACCCTCATACTTCCAGGCTGTTTGGACTCTAAGGCAAGCTTAGGGTGCACGTTTTTTAAGTAACCCATTAAAGCAGTTTAAACCTCAGCCTCACGGGCTGTTTGTGATCCACCTCTAACCGTTCTGTGGGTTTCTTGAATATGCCAACACTATAACCATGCATGAGGTGCAGGTAAATCTGAATGACCAGTCTTCAGCCCAAGTCAGGCAGCCATGCAGTCCCTGGGATGGATGTGTAGTCAGAGCCTTGTGTCATTTACTGAGAAACTGTAAAAATTACATTAAAAAAAAAATCGAAAGTGCCTCCACTTCAGAGAAATCTGGGCTCAGGGTTTTGACTGGAGCATCATCTCTTCTTTTAAAAGCTCTGACCAAATTATTGAGCTGATAAGCGATTCCCCTTGGTTTTACATGTGCTGGCATGAATTATCCTTGAGTGCTGCATATTAGGGTTGTTTTGTACTAAAAGGTGTTAAACACTTGTAATAAATATTTTTCCTTATTTCCCTTAGGACACAGTTCCATCTCTGGTTGGTGAAGCATAAAAAAGAGCTGTCATGCCCAGTTTTAATAGGCAATAGGATTTCAAGCCCCCAGAGTTGTTTCACAGTCTGGCAGTGGCCATAATGAAACTGGCCACTGTTGCCACAAGACTTTTTCCTCTCATGCGTTCTCCCCTGTTACCTCCCACAGCTGCTTGACTGGCAGGTCTCTTGCAAACTGCAAACATATTTACATTGGAGCCGACAGTATTTCTTTAGCTATCTGTGCCATCTTTCTCTTCCCCCCACCTCCTTTCCCTAGCTAGAAAACCAACCTTAAGCCTAATTTTAAAGAATAAAATTAAACTGTGCATGTAATTAACTGTCTTTGAGCCTGAAGAGCAGTTCATTTTCATGTGTTTTGTTTTGAAGCAAATAGCTTGTTTGTTTGTTTGTTTTTTCACACTGATTCCCAAATAAATGGGAAACTACTACTATTCACTCGCCTAGGATTTATTCATGAAAACGCAATCACAGCCTCCCAGACTCTGGGCAGAGTGAGGTGCAGGGGTCCTTTCTCTGCACAAGAGTAGGTATCTCATTCTGCTCAGCAGTTCTGGAAAGATTCAGACTAATCAAAGCCAGCAAAAATTCATCTGGAGGGCCTGAAAAAAATTTAATATGCAAATGAAATATACGTCTTTCATCTCTTTGAGGTAAATGTATGTTAGTGACACTAATAAACTGCATGCAAAAATTAGCATTGTAGCGAATTATGGATTTTCCATGTCTACCAATCGATGAGGCTTTAATAGGCAGCTTCTCCAAAAACCCCTCCCCACTGAAAAGCCAGGAGAACAGGCAGGCCTTGCAATGAGTCCAGAGGGTCAGAGACTTGGACCACGCAGGGAAAAAATCCCACTCCCACTCCTGCTTTTCATCTAGCAGTTCTGCAACTACAATATCCTCCATCTTTGTTGAACAATAAGCTTTAGCAAAGATTTAATTTATTTTCCATATTGTGTTCTTCAAATAAACACCACACCATCTTTTAAAACTGAATCAGATTTGTCTGTTTGGGGAAACGCTATAACCCATTGCAAAGAGTGACGGAATTGTTTGCCGTTATTTCCTAAATGCAGTCAGTTGTATGCTGCAACTCACCCGTCGGTTTCCTTTCCCTCCTAACAAAGAGGGAAGACTGGATCAGAAAGGATCATCTCCATAGAAATTGTGTTGGCACAACCTAGGCTGGGCATAAATAAGGGTACAGACCAAGAAAATGAGAGCAATTAACTCTTTCAGGCTCTCAAATCACAAAATGCAATTTTTTTACATTCTGCTTCTCAGTAATGTGACATGTAAAAGACTCCAGTTCCTCGTGATGGTCTCAGTGACACAAAATTGTTTGATTTGCCTTTGTTAGGGATGATTCATGTCTTCCTTATGATTTTTAAGCTAGAACATAGTATCTTCCTTATTGTAAAAATTCCAGGTATTAAGGGAACTGAGGATTTCCAAGCACAGATGGCCAGATCTGCAGAATTTGGATCATTTCAGGGTGCTTGAAGCCTGGGAAAGTTGATTTGGCCCTCTGCAATGACAGGGACTACTTGCCAAGTTCCAGTCTAGTTCTGAACTCCTGCAGTATTCTGAGATGCCAATAGCTAGGATTTCTTATTTAGAGATCTGTGTGCTTTCCATTGCAGGGTAAAATGGCAAATAGTGTCTTCTATTTCATAGAACCATTATATTTGAGAGAAAAACTGATCAGGGGAGACAGTGAGCTAGTAATTACCCATGAGGCTCATATCCTTCGGTCCATTAACTGGGTATCTGAGAATGATGTCCTTCTCCTTCATCTAGTTAAGTCTTGCTTCCTAACAAAAATGAATCATCCCCCCTAATCTGCAGCTACCTTTGCTAGGATGCGCTTAACCAGTTGCCTGGTTTTAGTCACCTCACCCTCTCTTTGGCTTCCTTCTGACAAGGAAAATGTTTCCATGGTTTCTCAGCAGCTCCCACCTCGGATGCCTCTGCTTGGTCTGAACAGAGGCCCTACTCAAGGCTGTAGGTTTTATGGAGTGGCTAAGCCAGGGACTTTGCCATGCTTGTTTCAGACATTGCAGTCTGCTTGCTCACCATGCCATGGGCTTGGCAACCTCCCGAATACACAGACAATTTGTAAGTGCTGAGGGGCAGCCATTTCCTTAGGAAATAACCTGAATGTCAGGCATTTTGACCTCAAAATACTCCTAGTAGGTTGGTTTGGAAATGTGGATAGACTTGAGCCAGGATAGGCAATTTGTTTGCAGCAAAAACAGGCACCTTACACCTAAAGGAACGTTAGTTACATAGATGCAACTTCACACCTGGTATTGATGTGGCCCAGCAAAAGCAATTCCAGTTGTATAAAATGCAATGGATTTTTAATTGCTGTTGCAGATATGAAGCATTTATTCAGTTGTTACAGTGTAGCTAAAGATGGATTCAGGCTCAGCTCTACAGTGTCTTGAGGCTGAATTTGGGAAAACTCTGAAAATAAATGACCTCGGATGAAAACATATTTTTAACATGCTCCATCTTGAAAACCAGAAAATTCTTGCACAATTTTGTGATCCAAACAAGCTACCATCTTAATGCCATCTGCACCAATTCTAAGCCAAAAAGAGACCATTCATATCTGAAGCACAGATAATAATGTAAATCAACTGTTCACTCAACCTCAAAATTTCAAGATACATATGAAACAGCAGAATCAGCAAAGGACTAGAAAAAAAACAACGAACAAATGAGACTTGCATTTTGACGAAATGTGTAAGAACAGGTTAATTATAGATAATGCTAATGATTATACATCTTGAAAGGAAGGGGTCCAAGAAGAGGAGATAGGTTGTAATAAGAAGAACAGAGAATGGTATCTGGACACTACCATTAACAGGGGTAAATTGATAACAGAAACAAATGTGAACCACATCAAAACAAGCATTATTCTACATTCACCTGACTTGTGGAACTCCCTGTTGCAGGACACAGGCATGGCAGGTATATCCAGGAAATTATTAAACATAATAAAAGTTCTTTCTAGCTCACTTTGGCTACATATAATTTAAAGGGCTCTCTGTGCCTCAGACTTAACATGTCTCTTGCAGGGTGTTATTCCTTGTCTGACAGACTATTGCAAAATAACATTCATTATCTTAACTGGTACTGGAGGTAGGACACTGGATTAGATAAATCATTATATCCATTTTGCAAGAGGGCTGGAAGTTTCATTAATAAATAATTCGAACTAAGGGGCAAAGAAAACCTTCAGCGGACTACAGTGTTAGGCACAGCCTAGCTGCAGCAGAGAAGCCCCCCTTGACATAGAGCAAAACAAACTTCTGGAAATAAATATAAACAATGGCAATGAGCTTGTAATTTATATTTTATTTTGCACAAGCTTGCATATATACTGCACATACATTCAGTTTAGAGAAGATGGAAGGCACACAAGGCAATTGAACTACCGTATCCTTTAAGTGGTACAAAGCAAAAAGGTAAAAGTCTGGAGAGTATACAAAAGCTTTAAACACACAAAATAAAATCCACCCCCCCAACATTTTTCCTGTGTTTATCTTAAATTTAGTAGCTGCCAAGCTAGAATTGTAACTTTTTTCCAATCAATTGTCTACTGCACCTTTTTTTCCAAACGCACAGGGGAGTCTTATTGTTTTATCTTGTCATCAATTAATATTACAGTACATCCTTGGTAATACAAAATTGTACACCTTCATCAAATAAATTAGGATAAATTAAACCAATAAATTATGCAAAGTCTTCAGAACAATAGACAACAACAAAAAATCCACAGTTGAAATTGCCTCTAGCTAAAAAATAAAATTTAAAAAAAAATCAGAAATCGACTTTATCAGTTCAGTTATTGTACTATCTTCAAATTAAAGGGTCTTTATTACAAAAAAAGAGCTTAATAATGCTATTTACAACATATTGCTAAATAATATAAAGGCAGTGTTTTGTCACTTTTGTAACTATATACATATGAGTAATGGCTGGGACAATATCAGTTTAAACCTTAACCTTTGACTCTTCTGGGCAGCATTAACACCAACCTAAAGAGGCTTTTTTTTCCTTCTTTTTAAGTTTCTGACTCTTATACATTATATGGTAATGAGATGGTTATTGGGTTTGTCTAATATCTCACTCGAGTGGTACAATTAATGCAGAAAGTACGGATTTTAGAGAAAAATGTAAGCCCGCTGTTTCTTCTAGATTTGTTTCTACATATCCCAGTATATTTGTGCATTCAGAAGGTGGCTGCTTCGGGAGAGAGGTGACAGTGGCTCAGATGAAAACACTAAATAAAGTCATAGTGCCACTGCCTTTCATACACTAAAAAGGATATTCCTAAGAAGATACAAAGGTTAAATACCAGTTTTCATCCCAGCTCTAAATGTGAGCATTTTTAGCTTCAGTTTATAGATGGTTTACAACCAACAGTTCTACAGAAAACAAAATTGCATTTCCTTCAACAGAACATTTAAGTGCAATACAGTAACTGCTTACTCATATAAACCAGTTACATTCCTTAAGGGGAGCTTTTTGAAAACAATGCGTATCGGAATTTTCAAACACATAGTTGGTACCAGAAGGAAACATTTGCACTATTAACACCAATGATTGCTATATAATACACATGGCAAATATAGTTTTTGCTTTCACTTCTCATGTACAGTGCTCATTTTGGGGGTTTTGTAAACCACTTTCCATTTTATATATATATATATCTTTCTGTATATATATATATGTATAATCTTTCAATGCTGCTGGTGAAAATCCTATCTTTAAAGCCACAAAATCTTCACCTTTATTTCTTAATTAATATTAACCTGTGGAAAAAAACAGTTTTCTATTAACTGACTTCATATACATAGAAAAAAAATCTGCAATTTTACAGAAATTGTATTACCCATTCCCTTGACATCTGATGAAAGAGACTTAATTTTTAAAAGTAGAGAGCTGGATTTTCAAGAATGCTTTCAACTATCTATACAGTTACTGTAGTGTTTCTTATAAATTCAACAGATGTTTTCAGAATGTAGTTATTAAAATCTTATGTCTTTATGCAAGAACAGCCATAAGGTTGAATATTTACATTGCTTTATAAAAGTTCCCCTCGATTTTCAATGTTCACCCACATACCTGGTACAGTAACAAAGATTCTGCAAACTTAAAACACTTTAATTAAATAATACTCAGAGGCACAAAGCAAACCTCAGGAATACATGGGTGAACACTTTCTTAAATAATTACTACATTCTAACATCTTCCACATGTTTACCATTAAATGTGAAACGTTCCCATTAAACAACCAGAGATACAGTAAGAATTAAATGTTTTGTAGTTTCAAATAGAACATTCTTTTCACAAAACATAACAAATGTCTAAAATAGGTTCTTAATCTAGATAGGAAAAAGGTAAGCTTTTCACTTCATACGCTTATTTTGTGTGTGTGTGTTTCTGTGTATATATATACATACATACACACACACATTTTGTTTGTCTGTGTGTGACTACATATGTATATGTATATGCACATACGTCACGTATGAAATATTGCTTCTATACTACTTTTCATCAGGCTAAGAAAACACAAGATTTGCACCACGGTTACAAAAAATTGGCTTCTACAAGAATTTTCAAAACTTGAATGCTGCTCAAACAATTGAGAAAAAATAATTTGCATTATCAAACTGTTCTAAAAATTCTCTGCTTCAAAAACGTATTCTCCTGCTTTGTTTTTTTTTTTTTTTAATTTTTAAAAAGACACAAAATATGCATAGCTATCAACATTATGTCAAACAGCCGGGAAAAGAAAAAAAAATCGGTGTTTATTGCAGCTGTAGTAATTGAAAAATAAAGTTTAAAAGATGAAAATTGTAAGCCACAGAAGGCACAAGAACAATTGTACTTGTGGGGGAAAAACTGGTATTTTGAAGGATTTTTTTAATCCTTCCGCTGGTGCATTTAAGGTCTAGGCACAGACTATAACCTCAAGTTTATATGCAGAAATAAATATGAATTAGCAGTAAATGAATGGCAACATGGGGTTTCTACATGGATTTTGAAATTCTTTCCCTATGTAAACTTTTCATTACAATAAAAGTAGCCTCCTGCCTTTTAGCCATTTTTAGTGAAATAATATTGAGATCATTTGAAAGAAGCTGCTTTCTACTTACAATTTAGTAGGAACTATGCCATGTATTTATAATTTTAGGTGTATTGGGAGGCACAAAGGCAATATGGCTATAAAATGCAGAAAAATCACATAACTGAAATGATCAAATTATCATTTATTCCTTTTTCACACCAAGGAGTTTTTTATTTAGCTTTTAAGATTTCTACTCTTAATTCCTATGCCTCATTTACTATTGAGATTATACTACTTATAAATAAATAAATAAATGCAACATCAAGTGTTGAGTACACAATTTCACTTATTTAGATTATGTGAATCACATTGCAGCCAAATAATAATAATAATAATAATATGAATAGTAGTAATAATAATAATAATAATAAACATAATAAAAGCAACAGTAAAATCACAGATTGAGATGGTAGCTAGTAGTATGTCCCATAGTATGACTAAAGTATGGCTTTGCTTTCTTATGTCCAAGGTGACAATGCAATGTTATATTTTGTATTTGATGGTATGCCAATGATGAGCTTACTGTATTAAAACTTGAGCATTTTATGCCACTTCTTCCCATAAATCAAAAAAGTGCATGAACACAATTTTCATCCTTTCTTACTCAGAATTCATTGGAGTTACATTTTTATGAAGTGTAATGTTTACCAAATCATGCATGCACACACAAAGAAAAGGGGGGGGGGGAGGGAAGGAGCAAAAAAACCAAACGAAAAGAAAAGAAAAGAAAGAAAAAGACACATCCTGTTTATTGTAAGGAAATGTACAGTATTCGGTACTCTCAGGGAGTCTAAGATCAAGAAGATTTGTTTTGCTTTTAACGCATAGTGAAAATGTTGGCACTTCATCCCATGCTATTGTCTGCATTGCCTATACTCCACAGATACTGCCAGTGCTTGAAAAGAATGACAGGGAATCACAGGATTGTGCTGTTTAATTTGAAGTCAGCAGGTTTTTAAGGCTTTCTGCTAACAATAATTGCTTTCAAACATTTCTGTCTATCAGCAGTATTTGTAAATGAAGTGAAATTGCAATGATCAGGTCAGCTCTTTAGTCACATGGGTAAACTTTCACTCTCCAAAGTCAAAATGTAATTTTAAAATAAAGATATAAGATATCCATATCCTTTACGGTCTAAATATCATTCATAGCTAATTAGGAACTTCCTCTAGATTCAGATTGAATTATGTAGGGGAAAACACTATTGACGATAACAATAAATTCTTACTGCATCCGTACAAAAGGCGACAGAGAAAATGACAAATATAGAGTGCGGTAGCATATTCAACCTTCCCCCAAACTTTTGGAGATGATACCTTTCTGAAAACACGTGAAAAGGAGAGCCATTGAAGAAAGCACAACAACCAGCAGCCAGCTTTCCGTCTGCTGACATATTGTGGTATAGCATTCAGGCGAACCCAGATCCATCACGGACTTCACACTGTAGCTCAGATTTTGGTCAAAACTAGCTCCAGCTTCAGAAGACAAGTGCAGTGCACTGCTCAAACAGATTTTTGTTTTTTAAAGCTGCACTTACTGTAATTTTAAGAATCCAATTTGGCTATCAGAACCCTGCATAGCCAGGAGGACACTGCAATTTTTGTTTCTGCTTGATTAGATTTTTATGAAAAAGTAATTTTTAGAGTACAGAAAGATTGATTATTTTACAGCTATAAAAAGTCTTTTTTTTTTTTTTTTTTTTTTTTTCCCTTCAGCACTGAATGGTGAAGACACTTTCTTCTACTATATCTAAGATCATTCAAAAAGTGCTTTTCAGGACAGATGTTGAATACAGACAGAAAACTTTGTATAATGGAAAGAGAATTTTTGGGGACAGAATGGACTAAGAAAAGAACAGATTTAAGGACTAATGCCACTGAAAGTAAGACCAAGACATGGCAATGTAGGATGCTGAAGGTTTCATTTTTACTCTATGGAGAGTGAAATGCTTCCGCTCTAATAAGCTGACCATATTCCAAAATTAGTGTGGTTGATACAACATTGTGCATGAATTACTGGCCTCACCCTGCATTTGATTTGTGCAAACATCCCTTGCTGTAATTTAGAGAAACAACAACCTGGCATATTGATTACTGGTGCAGGGTATTTATCATTTCTGTAAGGAACGCATAAAAAGTAGGATTTGCTTTTTTTTTTGGGTATCACTTCTTGGAGTGAGTACCTAAAATCAATGTTGTAGTTTTTTGAACTATGAAATAAAATCTAGTTATTGGTGAAAAAGTATACAAAATTAAAAAAAAAAAGCTCGAAGCTATGAAGTGACTCCACAGAGTTCAGACCTTTAGCAGTATAAACATAATATAAACTTCATTGTCTGTAGTATTGTGCCATGACATTAGTCTCACCAAGACAAAATGCCACTTTGCAGCAAGCAATAAATCTGACAAAGCATTTTTAAACATAATGCCCTAACTTGCTAAGACAGGCTTTTACACACTTCCAAACTCTTCTCCCTGAAAATTAACCCCGTTGATTCTCCAAATGTTAAGGGTCTCGGGCAAAAGTAAACCAAAGGCTGAAGTAAAATAACGATCCCCTTGGAACTGAATGAAAACTTAAACCCAAGAGGGATCACCGTCTAATTTCATATACATATATATGTATGTGATACACATATATATGAAATTAAAATAGAGACACACATGACTTGGGCACCAGAAGGGGACTGCTACTTTCATACATTCATAAATAGCTGCTGAACTCTCTACTCGTGAAGAAGCTCTTGTAGGCAGTTCGGGGATTTGAAAATCTCGGGGACCTCACTGTCCAGTTTACAGATGACCTTGTATATGGCCTTCTTCCAGGAAGGATCAACATCTTTGCCTGCGATAATGGCATTGAAAAACTCCCGTAACGTGATCTGAGCCACTTCCAGGAATCTCTCTGGAACCTGCTGATACAAGGAGACAATGGCATTAATACAGTTTTCAATTTCAAGTCTCTGGTTCTTCAAAGGAAACTGAGCTAAGTTCTTTCTTTCAGAAAGGGGCTTACATAGCACCTGCATTTTCTAAATGTGGCAGCCTTCTATTCTCTTATGCAAAGCTGTTATATATAGTACTATAGCAATAACTTTTATAACATGTGTTAGAGATCTTTGTAAAGTCTGCTGACAGAATGTAGGTAACAAAATGTTACTGTATGAGTTTGGAGAGTGAGGGATTTATAGGATATAATTAGCAGGAGGGGAAACAAACACAATTGTCTTTAACGAAAGAAATCTCTGCTTGATATTTTACCCCTGAATTTATGGCTATGTTTTCCTCTTCATGTGGGAACTAGTACAAAAGTTATGCATGCATAGGAAACCCTCTGTACCTCTGCACTTAACTTGGGTCACAAACAGAACTGAAAGCTATCAAAGAAATAGCATATCTCTCTGAATGTTGTTTGTAGTTTCAAAACAAGCAAGCAAGCAAGCAAGCCTTCAGCTAATGGCTTGCTTCTGTGGCTGCGGTGCACAAGACCCCCATAAGATGGCTTTCTCGAGAGACATTATGGTCTTTCCTTCTCTTTCAGAAGCTTACAAATAAAAACCCAGCCTCTTCCATGGATGTGTTGTGCTCCAAGTGGCAGCTGAGTGGGGATACGTTAAATACATTTGAGTTTTCTAAATGTCACTGTTGCTTCACAAGTGAGCCAAATGGCCAGACAGCAGGAGTACGACACTCTCAGAAGCCCCCAAATAATAGGTGAATGTTAAAAACACAGTTACCTCCAAATTTCGGTAATTCATCCTAAATAGTTGTCTCAAGCACCAGCACCACCTTCTTAACCTCTGTTTTACATGATTCAAACCCAATCATTATGATGAACCGTGGGTCTGTTGCAAGGTTGAGGTCATCTCCATAAAGGTAATATTTTCCATTTTTATTACGGAAATATGGCTTTGCAGCTCTAGAACTGCTAATACATGGCCAGCCAAAAGCCACTGTGCTTATAATAGCAAGTATTCCCTCACTGCTATTCTTTGCCCACTCCAGCAAGAGTTCTCTGACTTGCAGTAGGGGCCACTTCAATCATTCCTGTGGCAAACAGACACCCATGTGTATCTCGCTCCTTTACTGAATGCATGTCACATTGCCAGATTGGGGCCAGCTCCCTCTCCTTCAGGCTTCTGTTCTTCTCCCTTTAGAAACCACTTTCAGAAAACTTGTCTGAAAATGTGCGTGTTTAATCTGACACAAGATAGAGAGAGCTCTGGAGCCTCCCTCACCTATCATCATTGGGGAAACACTAGCAGTTTGCTAGCCATGTTTTGCCATCAGATAAGCACGAGATCAGGTCCCTCTGACACCAGCTGACAAACTGCTTCCAGAAGCCCCACAGCCTGCAGAAATCCTCTGTCTACCTCCAAGAATGAAATCCAGCCCCTAAACACTTTTCCCTTC
>NC_071403.1:95054852-95069852 GCF_017976375.1 Cuculus canorus
GGATCAGACGTTAATTTTCAGTACAGGGTCCCATGTTTAGAAATATGAAGACCAACACAGTCGTTCTAATATTGTAACAGCGTCAGACAACTGCTTGGCTGTAGTGCACAAATCTGAAGATCCTTCAGACAGGGACAGCTGGGCTAAGCTCAAAACCCTTCTTCATATGATGTCTAATCTGCATTAAACTTCAGCTCCATTTATACGATTAGGCTGGCCAGAGGGTACCTACAGACTTTGCCTGTTGTATTGTGCTGGAGTCTGATAGTGTGTTGTATTACTAATGTTCCAAGAGTAAACACACTTGTAGGAAACAGCTATAGTTCAAGGCTGCACTTTAAAAAAATAAATGTTTCATCAGTCTTAGCAAAGGAACAAACGGCAATAACACTCTGCATCATATTTTACAAAGCTTCAAAAGCTCTGTAAAAAACAATGTCCCGTTGAGTGAAATTCAGTAGCATTCTGTAAACATTAATTTAAGGAAATCAATAGGCTCTGTGAGCTAAAGCCATATTGCAAGATAAACTGGCTGGAGTGCTACTTTGTCAAACAGATTTTAGTTTTCTCGGCTAGATAAAGATGGTTTCAAAATGGGGTAACGTGTTGCAACCAAGGTTTGAAAACTATGTGGCCTTCAAACAGTCTGCTTGTTCCTACTACAAAGCTAGATAAACATACTTTAAAAATGATAAGATTGGGCCAGATTGATTTTACTTTCAAATTTTATATAAAGTAGAATTCTTAGTGAGTATGTGTTTGGATTTTTTCGATCCTACTTATGAGCAGAAATAAACAAGTGCAGCACAGATAGATCAAGATGTCGGGCTTCCAGGAGAGGTTAAATTAAGTGCAGGCATTTTGGGAGGTTTTGCGGGGATTTTTTTGCAACTGCAGGACATTACAGATTTAAAAAAATCTTTATTCATGTTGACCTGGTGGCAACAAGTCGCCTTGCCAAATAGGAACGCCAAAATCTCTAGTGGACTTAGGATCAGAGGTCTTCAGCTGGTGAAGGCTGCTCACATTGCAAAGCGCAAGGTCGTGGTAAAGAGAGGTAAACAGGTTGAAGGGAGTGAGAGGGGGAAGGCCAGATCACTCTTCTAGTTGGATGATCTAGACAGTGGCTATAGGGAGGGACTCTGCAGGAGTCAGAGATAAAGCATTAACAACATCTAGTAGGCAAGTGATGGAGAACCTTTCCAGGATGATGAGTATGTCCACTATTGGGGTAGCAGTTTCACTATGGGTAGCTCCAGGTCAGACAGGTTTATTGTGTGTGCACAGTGGTCCATGCCAGCACAGGTACGGCAACAGCAGAAGAGATTCAGGAAAAATAGTTCTGCTGAGAAGACCTCATACAAAGCACAAACTAGATGTGCAAAGGCACTCCCACCCCTAAAGTCACGGTAAGGAGAGCTTTGGGGGCATAGTGCAACCATCTTTAAGGAGAAGATTCAGAAATCCCACTTGCATCCACATATAAGCCTGAATCTCTTACTCACCTGATGAAGTTATAAGCCTGTGGTCTTTGGGGTCAACCTAACACCTAAATGTGTATTCCCCTACCTGCAGGAAACCTGCTGAGGACAAGCCCTTCCCATCCATAAGACACTACATAGGTGCTATGCGGGGGTCAAGCCAACAGTGAGGTATCACACTACTTTTGAAACTACTGTTTTGTGGGTTTGTGGGGAAACTGGTGACACAGGGACCAGCCCCTTCTTCGAGCACATCCCACTGAGACAGCTTTTTAATGAAGAGCTACAAGGCAGCCTGCCTATCCAGTGGGCCCTGCACAAACTAGGGACTCGCACAGATCTATCGCTGTTTCCAGGATAATGTTGCCCTGAGCAGCACACTCTGACTGTCAATTTTCCTGCGCTCTCAAGGGCAGCATCAGCAATAACTTACTGGTGTTCCGACTCCTGCCATATCTATCCAAACCATCACCTCCCCTCATGCACAGACACTTTCCCCTGAGCACGGTGAGCTGCTGTGTGGGACCATCTTAGCACTGCAAGTTGGTGTGGCAGCATATCAAGCAGGAGGCTTTGGCTTCTACACAGAAATTGGAAGCAGGTTTTGGAGTAAGTTGCTACACTTTTTGGCGTGAAAGCCACGGCAGCATATGGCCCAATGTTCTCAGTTTAAGTCTGACACTTAACATTATTTAACAGTTTCTGTGTTAGGTGCTTTATAAGGTAAAGGAAATTAACAATTTTCAGCTAATTAGATCACTCAATTGGCTGAACATCCTGGACACCTCTTAGAAAAAAAACAGGTTGGCTCAAGCAATGGAAAGGCTAATGCCTCTTCCATTATCACTTATGAGGAGAGGGAAATAGTTGGAAAGGATGCTTTTATTTTAAAAACAGAAATGAAAAATACCTCAACTATTGGACACTCCAGTAAACACACTTTTCTCCCAATCACCACCTTTACAGAAAGCAGGGCATCAATTTGCCCGCCACCTCATGCGTCTCAATCCCCCTGGCTACAGCAGCAGCTCTCTGGTGCCACCATGGTCTGCATTTATTGCCGTCAAGTTTTCTATCACAGCTCCTGCTACACAAATCTGTTAGGAAACAGATTTTTTTTGGAAAGAGAAAAAGATGCACAAGAAATTGGGTGGCCATTCAGGACATCTGCTCTCCCACTGTGGCACACAAAGAGAAGCCTACACTTTTGAAGCAGCACAAACAACACAGCACATTTGGGAAGGGAAAGCATTAGTCCGAGTCAGGGAAAAAAGAGGAAAATTAGGAAAACGAAAGAGTTTTTTATTGCTCTTACAGTTACACTGTAGGTTTTTTACTCTTTGTAGAAAGCTGCAAACCACATGCCCTTCAAATGATTTAAGAATGTATTTTAAAAGTGTTTGCTTGAAATGAAGCTGAGATCCCTTAACCCTTGCGTAGAGTTTAGGGCACTAGTAATCTACTGCTGGCTTACTGTTATCTCCTCCGCCAAGCTCACAAAGAGGAGAGAGAATGGGCATGGCTCTTACAAGGAAAAAAACTGACAGTGGGGCCGCTAAGATGCCTGATAATATCGGGGAAGTGAAAATAGTAGTGCAGCGAAAATGGATACTGTGTGATACATTAGATTTAATCACTTGCATTTCAATTAAGCTTTTCCTCAAATAAAGATTGGGAAGTACTCCGCAGGCTCCCTGTGTGGCTAGAGAGCCAAGTGCTGTTGGTGCTGTGTGCCCCGTCTGGATGCACTCAACAGAGCTTCCACGGCTCCCTCAGGCTGAAACCCCCCTTCTGCCTCCCAGGGTCCTCCCTGTTAGTACCCATCTTCCCGTTTCGCAGTACGCGAGAGGCATCCCACACATGTCAGCACCCTCAGAGGATCTCTGTCCTGGGACTGCTGTGCTGGCATCACAGAAACACGGCTACTCTCTCCTACAAACACAACGGCCTTACCATGCTAGGCATGAAAGTTGATAAGTCTTGTGTGTAGAGTGGGCTAAAGCAAAATAAAAATACTTTCTATTTACAATTTATTTAGACTTTTTGAAATTCAGTTCTCCCTTTTCCCCATCCTCAAAAATCATCAATAGCTTTTTATTGGGGAGATGATAATCAAATCTCCTTTTCTGCCTTACTAATGAACTAGAACTGCAGAGATGTAGAGGTTTCTAATGGAAACTCTGATTGCCCTTAACTTACTGCTTCGTCAATGGCACTGCCACGGAATGGAAAAATCACTAAGGCTCCTACAGCTTAGGATAGTCGGGGGTTTAGTCTGTATCGGGAAATGTAAGAAAGAATCACAGGAGGGGTTACTTTCACACCCAACAAGCTGCGTCATATGAAAACTGATGGAGGAATAAAACTCTCATGCACCAGAACAGCCTATCTCAGTCCCATTGTGGTGACATGCAATCTGCCACAAGTGGCTGCTTACAATGCCAGGCGGCATATTATATACCCTGTTGCCAAATTCCGGCAGGTACTGCATACAAGCGCCCACAAAAAACCTGTCCAGAAAAGTGAGTACAGAGATGCCCACCCAATTCTGGCTCTGCTGTGGGAATAGTGGAGAGATTATTGCATACTCTCCTGGACACATCAGCCAGACAGGAATTTGATGTGTTACTCACAAGGAGCAGGAGGCACAGCCTGGACTGTGATGAACAGGTATGCCTCTGACCATGCATAAAAGAGCTGGGCAGGCAGAAACTGCTGGTTAGACCATGGATATACAGGAAAAGTTCTTCATAGTAATTGTACTGAGGGGTAATTCTTTCTATGTCCAGCAGAGTTTGGCCCCATAGATGAACCATTAACACTATAGTAGAAGTGACAATTAATGGCTTACACATATCGAGTACATTACACATATAAAAAAGTAAGTTGTAACAGTAAACAACTGTAATTGGTGTTGCTTGCTCTTGCTCACTATTTTCAACTCTCTGCATTGCAGCCACCTTTGCCTTCTCTATCTGGCCCTAAAAAGCTCTAACCATGCCCTCTCCCTCCTGGGTTTGTCCATGTTGGGGGGGGGGAGTAACGAGGGAGGTAGAGGAGAGTTATGGGAAGCAGGTGGTGTTTAATTAGACTGGCAGGGAAATAGGCAGTCACCCGGGTCCTTTTGGGGGTGGCAGGAAGGTGGTAGTCATGCCCTCTGCCATCAGGGTACCACCTTTTCCCCTTCCCCCGGCTGAAGGTAGGGCAGGAGAAGGAAACTGTGTTGCAAATGAAGCTCTGGCTCCACCAGCTCAGGCTCCCCCCAGTTAATTCTGACAAACCACCTCCCAGCGTAACCATCTATTCCACCCTGAGCCATGTGGCCAGCTAAACTGAGCTGTAAACACCCCACTACAAGCTTCAGTGCAGGACCTGCTGGGAACTGGTGTGCCTTGAGAGCCTGTGAAGTCAGAACATGAAGTCTTATGTTCTAATGGACTAAGCTCCTTGTTGTTTAACTCTTCTTTATCTCTCTGGAAGGAAATGGTGCAACTCCAGACGGTGCTGGACTAGATAACCTCGAGGCTGGGCCTCGTCTGATGGAGCCAGCCCTCTCTCTCCTCAATTGCATGAGAAAATCCACTTCCACTTCCCCCTGAACATCGATACTCAGCAGTTAAAGAACTTTTATTTGAAACAGTGATTTCACCTTTCTCCTCTAAAAACTTTCTGAAGTTGTAGACTATGCCTTTACATACATGTATGTGTCTACACCACTGTTTTCCCCCCAAGTCCTAATCAATGCAGCAGCCCTTCTGCCTAGCAACAGAGATCATATCACCCTGGGCCTCAGCTCCCTACAAAGCCTCTCCATTAACTACAGAAACAAGTTCAAGACCACATCTTTGAGCAGTCTGGACCACCACCTGGACATGGCTTCTTCTGTCGGCATATTTCCATTACTGCCTTGAAACCTCTCCCCCACAGAGGGCAAGGGCAGTTCACAAGTCCCTCCGGTGGCACACAAAATGAGGCAGAGCCTGGGCTGCCTACCTTCCCCCTACACAGATAAGAAAGATGAACCTTGCCCCTTCCAGATCTACAGGGAGAAGTCATCTCCAACACGTTGATTACTTTCAGCCAGCCCTTCTAGATGGCCTTCTTTCTCTTGCCTATCCACAGTCACATGGAAGACACCAGGCTCTCCCTCTGCACTACAAAATTCAGCAATACTCTAATATTGCTGAATGATGATGCAGCAGGTGATGGCAGGTGACGAGCAGGTGATGAGCTCTATGTAACCACAGAAAATGATCCAGTATTCCATAGAATCCTTCCCTCTTGGACTGAACAGTGTTTCTTAACTTCACTTCTTGTGTTATTAATGTCACTTCAGTAGGACACTGGATCATGGCTACTTCAACCCCCAGGCTCCCTCTCTCTCTCGTACAGGTGAAGGACACACAGTCCTCATGGATCCCTGCAATATTCTGCTGTTACTTCCTTAGAGCCTCAGAATTTCACCCTTACAGATTTAAGTATCTTCGAAAACAGTGTCCCCATTGCACTTTGCACCAATGTCAGAAGGTCTCTCTCCCAGCAAATCTGCACTGCTACTGCTCTCTCAGGCCAGGGACACCTGCTTTGAGAAAGAGCAGGACCGCAGAAAGGTGGGCCAGAAACCAGTGTGGGTCACAATGCTTCTAAACATCTCCCACGGCTTCCAAAGGTTATGACAATTTGCTAATTCAAATTATGAGAGCTTGACTCTTGTCCATTTTAAAACGCATTGAAAATACCAAGCAGTGTTCTGCCTGAAGGTGACCTATACAAAGTCCTATAGGACGAGCAATCCTATCTGTAAGACTTCTGTTAAAGTCAGTCACACAGCCCTGACCCTGCACTGTGAGATGGTATTGGCTGGGACCTCCTCTTTTGGCAAGCGTGCCTTACAAAAATAAAAACAACACCCCCTTCCATCCCACATCCATAAACATGATGGCTCCATGGCTCCAAATCCAGGTCTGCATTTAATTTTTTGTTTTAAAATAAATGAAACTTTTTTCCATTTAATATTTAACATATATTCACACACTTGACTGTATAGTAACACAACAAAAGACAGCTCTTCAGCTGGCACGGATTAATTAGCTGCAGTGATTGCTGGAGCTGATTTACACCAGAAACTAAGCATCCAGCCCAGAATTTAGTTCAGTGTCATGGAGAAAATGCATGGGGTGGGTGGGATGTAGAGGAAAAAATCTTACAAATCTAGTAAGTTAACCCACCAATTCACATCTCTCTGGTATGACATTTATATAGAACGGCTTGGATAAAGTTTAGAAGATCAAACACTTTTTCCTCAATTTTCACAGTATAAAACATTATAGGTCCTTTTAAAGTGGCACACTAAAACACAAATTTCAGCCGATCAGGTCTTGTGAAAGACCTGATATGGACCTTCTTCACTGCACAGCACAGATTCTTCAAACACTCTGAGTGAGAAATACAGCTGTCATTTAAAAGAAATCAAGAAAATCTAGAAGCATGTGCAATCTGCATGTTACCTATTTCCACAACTAGGATTTTTAAATGGTAATAGAAATCACGGGTTTCTTTTACTTTTCTTCTTTTTTTTTTTTGTTGCAAACACTAGGTTTTTAAAATTGAACTGCCTTGCCTAATGAACTTTTTCTACGTTCATACGAAGAATGAATGATAAAGCATTTCAGCTTGTGAGGGATAAGACTTCGGGCGAAAGAGGGACAACATGGGTTAAAATTCACCTTGTTTCTCACTCCTCATCTACGATGGGTTTTTGGAGAACAACGGACATCTGGAAATCAGTTTTACATAGAAAAATAGAAAACAGGGAAGAACCAGGAAGATGAATAAGGGCTCATCACAGACACAAAAGACCAGAGCAAAAAGAAGCTTGGATTTGGGTATTCTTGTCTGGCAAGGAGGCAGGCAGTAAGGCTAATGAAGCATTTGCGATATGGGACGTATGCCAGCGTAACAAAGAAGATGTGCATCAGCTCTGCAGATGTGCCAAAGCCCCCAGAGCAAAATAATGACATAATCACCATCAGTGTCACAGACCAGACTGTACACAAGGTGACATGGGAGAGAATAAATAAGAGTCTTTAGAGGGTTGTAGTACACACACGGGAAGGAATAGCCATTCCTCACAACTGCCACAAGAGAGTGGCGCGATGTTGGGTATTAATGCGTGCAGCTAGCAAAAGAAATCTTGAATTGTGCAAGGCTAGCGCACTATAAATTGGTGCTTTTCTCCATCTCCAGTTGATGTTTCAATTCCCACTTCCCCTTGTTGAATGCAAAATGAAATGGCAGTAGGAGTCAGAAGAGTTTGCCAAGTTTTGTTTTGGTTTTGTTGCCTTCTTTTTCTTTTTTTATTTATTTTATTTTTTTGGAAGGGGGTTGTTTTGTTTGAAAAGGGGATGGGGCAATAAGGACGAGTACCAGTAAATAATTGTAAAAGAAGAAAAAACAACCCCCAAAACCTCAAAACAAAAAACAGCACACCACCACTACATGCACACAAGCGCATAGGCACAGAAACCCTGCACCATTCAGCCGGAACAATCCTAGGATTCCCCTAAAGCAAAATTAGAAACAAACGAGGAAGAGTTTTGCTTTTTTTTTTGGGAGGGGGTTATGCTTTCTGGTTTACTGCTATCCATGAACTAAATCAGGAAAAATTCCACTAAAATATTTTTTCCATGCTAAAAGACAAGATTACTATTTTATTGATCAGTAATAAAACACCGCTTAGGGCAATTTAGTACTTAACATGTTATTTGCGGCGGGGAGTAATCTGAAAAGCTCTGAGTAGCCTTAAATCATTTCACAACAGCTCCGCCTGCATAAAAGCAAGTGTTCGCCTCTGTACAGCTGTGTGATTTTGTGGTATTTTTTTTTACAAGACTTTTGTCAATTTTTAAAGGGAACATCTGTTTGATAAAGTAGAACAACACTGGTAATAATCCACAGGCCTAAGTGGGCAAACTGTGAAAGAGCAGGAGATAGGCTGAAGGCACCAACAGGGCTCTAGCAGAAGGAACACTCAAGTACGTAATTGTTTGCAGGATCTGGCCCTACAAGAGGAGCTCAGAAGAACAAAGCACTTGGCTTCACCAGTGTCCCTTTTCATTGCTTCTAATGAAAGATTCATAAGAATAACTTTAATTTTTTATGATCTTTTTTTGCATTACTGTATTAGCTGCATCTACTTTGTATGCAATTTCTTCTTAAATACAGAAAACCTGTTTCAAAATGCCAGGCATAATAACTTAATCAGTACAATAATTGATCTTGATTGTTGTGCAGTCCTTCTTAACAGTAAGGAAGTGAGATGGAGCCCAGAAAAAGCTTTATGTGATTATTCCTTTTCACTGCAAAGTGATGTATTCATGAAGAATGCAGGTGAAAGTCTGTAGTGGAGTTGTTTGTGGTTTTTGTTTTTTTTTTAAAGATGGAAAGAAATTATTAAAACCTCCCTAATTTGCTAGTTAAACTGTTCAGTGGAAGAATGATTGTATTTGTCCTTTTTGGCTTCGCCCAATTAATTGGAGCAGTAATATAACCATTGTTAATAAACAGCCATAATTTGACTGTACTTCTTGCCGATCTACTATAACCACACCATATCTTTGTTTAGCATATCATCAGGGAAAACAAGGAAGCATGTATATAATTTTGTTCTCTTGTATATAAAGTTTAATAATTATGCCACAGAGGACTCTAAATTAATTGCAGAAGGCACAACAGTATTAATAATCTGTTTAGCAAACTCCAGCTTCTTTGCAGTTTGACGTTACAAACAGAGACAGTATGAACTGTGGCAGTTTTTTAAATTGGACGAGTGTTTGTTTCTGTTACAGCTTATACCAATGTTTTCTTTTAAGCTTTTTCTACTGTGCACCTTTCTTCCCTCTAAGAAAAAAACCAAACCATAAAACAAAACCACAGAACAACTCAACAAACAAGCCTGTGCTTATTTGAGCGCGTTTCGATCAAAGCTGACAGATCGAATTTTTCATTTATTTACCAAAGTTTCATTGCAGCCATTCTTCATAATTACAGCAGCGTTTTAATTTTTTTTCTTCCCTTGAATAGGAGAGAAGGAGTTCTGAGAAAGTTTTTAATTAGCTAAATAGGTCTGTGTAATCTAGATGAAATAAACATGCCCGTTTGAAAGGGCTGTTAGAACTTTTCCAGCCATTTAATCCATAGATGGCTGAACACAATGATACCTTCCACAGAAAGCTACAGCCACCACCAGCAGCTGTTAGAAGAGAGCTTGCTCCCTGCTCCTATTGATAACCCTTTGTGGAATGAAGAAAAAGAGCTGAGGGAAGGAGAACTGAATGTCAGACAATAGACATCGCTACACACACTGTCTCTGAACTTTCCTCATCTCTGAAGGACAATTAATTATGAAGGCCTTTGGGGTAGGTCGAAGCAAGGGAAAACCTACTGCTGGCCCAGCACTCCAGCCGCTATCTCTGTGTTTGTTAAATGGTTGTGCCTGTTGGGGAACCAGAGTAGCAGCCACCAAAATAGCCAATAGATCATTTAGGAAAAAAGAGCAAAAGATTTTTTTATGTGTGTCTGTCCTTGTATAATTCTATTCTCACTGTGAAATCATCCATACACAAAACACAAGGACGATTTTTTTTTTTTTTAAAGAGCCACAGGGTAGGTTACAGTCAGAAACGGCCTCTCAGTGGTGTGTTAAAAAGGATGGTCTTTTCACCAAATCATTTCACAGAGGCAAAACAGACAAACACAAAGAGTTGAGACTTTTTCTCCTACATTAAATAGAGTAACTGATAAGGTCAGACATATGATACCTAAAGACATGAATCTGTGAACTCTTGAAGTCAAAGGACTTCTCTGTGCAAAGGAACAATCTTTCAAAGGAAATAGATCATAGAACTCCACTGAATCCCCTTTAAACTTTATGAAGCAGGAGGAGAAAAAGCTCTAAGTAGGGAAGCTTGACAGAAGAGCCTTGAACTATTTTCTGAAGGAAAGATGAGACCCTCCCTAGGCTGCCACAAAACATCTTTTTTTTTCTAAAGGCTCTTCTGAACTTTGATATGTGCCAAGACACCGCTATTGAAAGCTGTATAATTATGTGCTATAGCCACTGTAGAAAATGCTTTGTTCACCACAACAAAGAACAATAAGCAAAGTAAAGTGACATTACACTGTATCTTTTTCTTTAAGAATGTTGAGAAAGGTCACTGTACGTTATAACTAATAAAGCTGTTGAGTAAGGAAGTTTAAAGTTGATCTTGCTGTGCTTAAATGTAACCCAATGACAAAAAGGCAGAGGGAACTAAAATTGTAATGACATTAAAAAATAGATCATATATCAACGTGCCAACTTCTTTATACAAACACCTTGAATCCAAAGGACACAAACAGGAAAACCGAGTGTAGTCCTGCAACAGTATTCCTCTCACACTTCTCTCCCTAATAGCTTCCAACTACAATCTGCGGTTCAACTAACTGCAAAAACTGATTAATAAGCATTAATTGATACCTGCAATGCATGGACCTTCTATTGCAAGCTGTGGATTTTGTTACTTGATTAAAAACCAGGTTCATTTCCTGAGCAGTTTCAAGGAAAGCTCTGCTGTTTCATAAGAGAGCGTCTTCCAAATTAAGGAAAAAAAAAAAAAAAAAAAAAAGCCAACAGAAAAGGGCCTAAGGGCATCAACTAAATTTCCTGAAACCAAGATTTTTAAGTAAAAAAGAAGTTCCATCTAGACACCTGCATTTCAGGGGTTTTTTTTCAAAGGGATCAAGGCAGTTACGATTTCTAATCTCAAACTGCCAAAGAAGCTTTACTTTTCTTCCTGCAGATAACCAGACAGCAGCTCTCTGACTTTGTCTTTAAGAATGCTGAGAACAATGTTGAAATGCTACAACAATAAAGCCCTTGAAGAAGGAAGTATACAGCTGAGGGAAAAAATGAGAGGAGCTTAATACTGAAACGAACAACTGTCCAGTTAGGCTGGGCCCACTGCTGGTACCACCAGAAGTGCAGAGACTGCTACAGCAGAGCAGTTTGTATGAGAAGAGCAATCTCCGAGATGGAAGTTAGCGAGTTATAGACTTGATTTTCACTTCTCTTGAGGCTACTTTGCACTGCTCCGCCGTGTAAAGGAGTATTACCATGGTTATAAATTGTACTTTACAGTAACGTGTATTGCAAAACCACTCATAAGTGGCTTTAGTTCAAATAAGAATCAGATTTGAAGGTTTTAATTTTCTTTTTCATGAACCTCCATTCAGCTCAAGACGAATCCTGCAGATGAAACTGAAGAAGAACACAGGTTCCTAAAATAAGCATGAGTGGCCAGAATTTTTGATAATTTAGGATGTCTTAGTTTTTGGATGCAGTGCTGGGAACACTTCATTTTCAGGGACTGGACCGTCAAGGACCTGCTGACAAAGTGGCTCTCATTAACAGATCTCCAGTTGAGAATCCCAAAATGGAACTGGCCTAAAATCATCATCACTTCTGAAAATTTTGGCAGCCAGCATTCCTCTCAAGGGTTCGTAGGCCACTTACGTGACTGGGTTATTACTTAGATTTTATAGGTGGTGCTATTTGAATTGTTTTACATAATCTCATTGATTTTTATGGGACTTACTCAGAGTGCCTTAAGTTAAACATTCTGCTAAGACTTCAGTACAACTGGTCTTAATTATTTTTTTCCCACAAGTGTGGTTTTCCCCTGCCAAAAGCAGAGCAAACTTCTTAAAAATAGTTTTCTGCCCCTTCGAAATGATGACACGTGCCATAACTAGTGCTATGAAAAGAGGCAATCATCGCATCAAGCCCCACTGTACCAAAACTGCATACAGTGTATTTGTGCAAATAACACAGCTTGGCAGACGTTTCACTATTGTGATCAATCTCAATAACTACGTCTGCAAAACCAGGCGAGTTCCCGTGAAGCAGCAGGCAGGCTGAGCTCAGAAAGATGTCGTGTGCGGGGGCTTGCTTTGGTGCTCATTTCCTCACTATGCAGAGGAGTGTGGCAAGTGTAAGGAGTAGGCAGGAGGGCACAGAGTGAAATTGCTAGCACAGAGAGGCCATGAGACTTCAGAACTAAGACTAAGTCGTTAAATGCCCACATGGAAAAGGAACACGCATTGTGCGGAGAGACGTTAATACACAGGGAATGATGGCAACTACAAAAAAATGCCAGATTACAAGGGTGATAGAGGAGTGGGAGCCAAAGCAAGGCTAAACCCCAGGTATCGTCCTCAGTCCAATTCCTTTTGCTTGTTTTAAGTACATAAATAGATAAAAAAAAATATCTTATGTATGATTTTTAACCACTTCTTTTTATTTTAACTTGCAGCATGGTGTCCCCCTTGTTTGAAATCACCCTGCCAGTCACAACTGTCAGCTCTGATAATCTTTTTTAGGATGGATTTTGAAAGAGAGTTGTGAAATTATTTGGGATTTTTATGTTTTTTTTCTTTTAATGCATAGCAACGGTACCTGCCTTTAATTATTGCAGCTGGCATTCAAAAGGCTATGGCAACGCTACAGATGAGACAGATATCAAGTGGCACAGCAAGCTGTCCTCTCTTTCTGACCAACTTCCAACTTAGGCATTTGTGCTGGGACATTGATATCTGTGGCTTTCATTCACCAGGACAACCCACTTTCTCCCTTCCCTCACCAGAAGAACTGCCCTGCAGCTGAGAAGCATCTTTCCCTTTCACAAAAAAAAATTGTGAGTCCCCCCATTCCCCTCTAAAGACTCAGTTTCAAATTGCTCTGTGCAGCTCAGCACAGGTTTCTCCAGCGAATCCTACTGCTAGAGAGAGAAATGTGGAACCCGCTAGACACACATACACACACAAAACACAGGCAAAGTTGCATCACGCTGGAGGAGGCGTCGTATCTGTCTCTGGCTCACAGCCACAAGGGTACAATGGCAAAGCTAAAACCGATAGGGCATGTGGTTTGTAAAACATCTTATTTGACTTTGCTACAAGCTGTCAGTTCCAATGTGCAGGGAAAGGAACACAGTATCACAGATTCCTGAGGAAATCAATGGCACAGCCTGATACCGACCAAATGCACATTTTAGCTTTACCATTTTTTCCTCATAGTCAGATTAGGAGAATCAAATTATATGCGTGAATTTCACCCAAGAAGGGATAAAAGGAAGAGTTTAGGAACAGTAGTGTAAGTGATTTAAGAGAAACAGCATATCAGACTAATCAGAAGATCAGCAAAGCATCGTTGAAGTATGAGAGGAAGGAACTTTGATGAAGATAAATATGGCAAATGCTCAGTTTGCTAAATCCTTTTGGATCCAATTTCAACATTACAGTACTTGTCATTTTTGCTTTGCAGCTTGCGGGGGAGGGGACAGGCATTTATTGGGAAAAGTTACATTGGCTAAATTAGAAACTGCAAGGTACACACTAATGATCTCATAACTGCAGTATCTTCAGTGCAAAAACAAGATTTAAACCTCCAGGAAATCCTCATTACACTAGATAACACCAATAAGACTGTATAAAGTGGCTGCTAATCATTGTCATATACATCATCCTTTTCCCCCCACTACGGGGGGAAAAAACAAGGGTCTCCTTTCCTACCAGCTACTGGACACCTTGCTGAGATTAGGAGAGTGCAATCACTAACAGTGCTAAACATACAAGATTTACATTTTCTTGTTTACCTGAAAACACCAACAGCCTCTCCAAATTTCTTCACCAAAGTAATCCATTTACATTAACAATGCAACTAACACTTTTAAATGCGCAGTAAGTGCCTGAAATCATCAAGGATCCTAGAACTTTTGAGAGCAAAGAACATTTCAACCTACGTTTTGCAAACACGCAAAAAGGAAATAAGCTTGAGGGAATTTAAGAACATTTTGACAGAAAAAAGTTGGTCACACTTATTGCCTTACGTATTTCCTTTTGTTTTCCTGTATTTAGCTATTATGCCTTGGCATGCAGGCAGACCTACCTCCCAGGGGCGGGAGTCTCCTGCGCGGTGCATGTGTCAGTGTCTAAGGGCCAGAGCCCTCAGGAGGGCCTGTGAGTGCTGGCACACCAAGCATAAGGTCCGGATATCGTTGTCAGCTACAATGAGTGGCAAAACCCTCAAGGAACATCCTCTTCCCTACTCTCTCACCTGCCCCTTTCATACAAACATTCTCCTAGAAAACTCTGCATGCCCAGAAGAGGGGAAAGGAGCCAAGGAAATCTTAGCTTAAAGACTTTTTGCATCATCTGAAGTTACGTGCTGTCAAAACGAGCACCGCTAAAAATCCCATGGAAGGATTTTAGGCAGGAAACTGCCCTTCTTTGGCGGGCAAATGTCAGTTTTGCTACAGGAGGGTGCTCATTATGCAACTTGACCCTGAGTGAAAGGTGCAGATAAAAAAAATATAGTAATTAGTACCCACATCACTTTCCCACTCCACTTCACCAAGAGATGGGATTACTCAAGCCTCCCCCTCACGCACACCCTGTTCGAATGCATCATTACATCTGACTA